>NC_056745.1:11767723-12067723 GCF_019279795.1 Protopterus annectens
CTCATCTGTTTGTCTTCAGCAGAAAGTACAGTTTTGTACCTACCATAAATGTAGATGTTCGAGTGCTAATACAGCTGTAGTCATAACAGATGGGTTTTCCTGCCGTCAGGCGGGTCCTCGGTCGGTCAAATTCCAAAGTCTAGGTCCGGCGTCGGATGTCGTCGCTTCTTCCCTGACATCAGTGTGACAGGGGTATAAAAGAACAAGCCGACGACATTTTCTTCAGTTTTTCTTGCCCCAGATGTCAGGTGCCCCCAGAAGGAAGGCAAAACATAAATTTATGTAATAATGCAATGCAATATAATCAAAAATCAGCAGTTGCAAGCAAATACACCATAAAAGAATACCCCAATGAGGTTGTATGAGGAGGTGTTGGCCATTAGGCCTGTCCCAATAGGGGAATGAGGGAGGGAAACCTGGACTGTAGCTGTATTAGCCCTCGAACATCTACATTTATGGTAGGTACAAAACTGTACTATGTTCATCGTGCATACAGCTGCAGTCATAACAGATGGGTAGAATCCCAAAGCTAAAAAAGGGGTGGTAGGCACTAAGTGGAACTAGGAGGAGCCAGGATGCCCTGCAAGACTGCAGTGGCAAAGCCCGCTCTAGATTTGGAGTATAATGGTAGGTGATAGTACTTAGAGAAAGTATGTACAGAACTCCAAGTGGCTGCTTCCAAAATATCTTTGGTAGGAACCCCCCTGAGGAAAGCTGCAGAGGTAGTTGTGGCACTTGTGGAGTGAGATCTGATGCCTGTAGGTACAGTTTTACCATGAAAAGAGTAACAAAAGCGTATACAGTGGGCTATCCATTTTGAGATTGTCTGTTTGGAAATAGGCTTCCCTTGAGCACCTGTAGCATAGGACACAAAGAGTTGCTCTGATTTTCTGAAAGGCTTTGTTCTGTCCAAATAATAACGGAGCTGTCTGTGAATGTCCAAGGAATGTATTAATCTCGCTCCTTTGTTTTGTGGATTAGGGTAAAAGGCAGGTAAGTGGATAGCCTGATTCAAGGCTACCCTGGATACTACCTTTGGCATAAAGGATGGATTGGTTCATAAGGAAACTATGTCCTGATGGAAAATGATGAAAGGCTGCACAGCCATGAGGGCTTGTAGTTCCGAAACCCTGTGTGCTGAGGTGATAGCCAGAAGGAAGGCTGTTTTCCATGACAAATATTGCAGCTCTGTTGAAGCAGCTGGCTCAAAAGGAGGCAGGGTCAGTTTTTCTAGAATGAAACTGAGGTCCCAAGCAGGTACTGGTTGCTTCCTTGGGGGTTTTATATTCTTAGGCCCTCTGAGGAACTGTCTTAAGAGGGGGTGAGAGAATAAAGGAGGATCAGTGTTGTATTCTGCAGAAATGGCTGAGGCATGGATTTTGATGGAGGAGAATGAAAGTCCACTGCTTAGCATCTCAGCTAGATACTGTAATATTTGAGGTAAATTCAGTATTCCAGGATTCTGACCCTTTTTCTGATTCCAGGAACAAAACCGTTTCCATTTTGCGGAGTAGGCTTTTCTAGTAGAAGGCCTTCTGGCCTCCAAAATGACATCCTGCACCTCCTTGGAGAGTAGGGTCTGTTGTGAATTTAAGGAATCCTCCATGCGGCTAGATTGAGTGTTTTCAGCTAACTGTGAAGAGTTTTGAAGTTGTGCTGAGTCAATAGAAGAGGCATTAGAGGCAGGATCCATGGTGGGGAATGCGTCAGGCTCCTCAGGAGTGGGTACCAGTGTTGTCTTGGCCAGTCTGGAGCAATGCGAATCATCTTTGGTCTGTCTGCTCTGGCTTTTAATAGAACTTTGGGCAGCAGAGGAAGAGGTGGAAAGGCATAAACTGTCATTGTTGTCCAACTGAAAGAGAGTGCGTCCACTTTCCAGGCCTGTGGATGAAAGGTCCTTGAGCAGAATTTTGTCAATTGGTAATTTCTGTGGGTGGCAAAGAGATCTATGTCTGGCCTTCCCCATGCTTGAATTATCTTTGTAAAAACTTGAGGATGCAACTTCCATTCGTGTGGATCTGTCATATTTCTGCTCAGGTTGTCTGCCAGCGTGTTTTCCTTGCCTGGCAGGAACTATGCTTGAAGTTGGATTTGTAATTCCAGAGCCATGTTCCATAGAGACATGGCTAGCCTGCATAGGGGATAGGAATGAGTTCCTCCCTGTTTGTTTATGTACCACATCACTGTGGTGTTGTCTGTCCTTATCAATAGCTGGCCTGGATGCAGTAGGTCTTTGAAAGCCATAATAGCATTTATTACTGCTAGCATTTCCTTTTGATTGATGTGTAGGTGCTTTTCTTTTTGTGACCATTTGCCCTGAATGCACCGATCTGTCATGTGCGCCCCCCAGGCGTAGTCCGAGGTGTCTGTTGTGATGATTTGATTTGCTTGAGGCTTGCAGAATGGGAGACCTATGTTTCTTTGGCATGCTTGAGCCCACCACAGAAATTCCTTTTGAAGACATGGAATCAGTGGTATAATTGTTTCCAAACTGTGGCTGTGTTGAGACCATAAGTTTTTTTAGGTACCATTGAAGTTTCCTCATATGCAGCTTTGCACATGGGATTAGCAGGATGCAAGATGCCATGAATCCCAGAGCCTGCAGGATTTTCCTTGCAGTCAGCCTGGTGAGGGTTGCCAGTTTTCTGAAGTATTGAGTTAGTTGCCCTTGTTTCTCTGGCGTGAGGTAGGCCATCTGGGTGTTTGTATTCAAGCTGGCACCCAGGAAAATTATTGTTTGAAAGGGCATTAGTCTTGATTTCTTTTTGTTGATTGTGTATCCCAGAGAATTCAACAACATTATTACAAACGCCAGGTGTTTCAGAAGTATGTGTTTGCTGTCCGCTTGGATCAGGCAGTCGTCCAAATATGGGTATATTTGTATCCCTTGAAGTCTGCAGAAGGCAATTACTGATGCCAGGCATTTCGTGAACACTCTGGGCGCAGTAGATAAGCCAAAGGGCAATGCAGAGAATTGATAATGGGTTGAACTTGCAAGAAATCTGAGGTATCTTCTGCAATTTTGTCTGATTGGGACATGCAGGTATGCCTCCTTGAGGTCCAGTGTTACCAGCCAAGACTACATGCCCAGCATGGGAAGAAGCTGCTGTAATGTGAGCATCTTGAATTTTGGTACGAGCAAATATGTGTTTAGGATGGATAGGTCCAAAATAGGTCTCCAATCTTTGCCCTTCCTTGGTACCAGGAATAGTCTGGAATAAAAACCTAGACCCTGTTCTTGTGCAGGTACCTCTTGAATAGCTTTCATGTCCATGAGATCTGAAATTTGTTTTTGTGCCTCTGCCCTTTGATTGTGTGGCAGGTTTGGCATGCCTCTCATTTTTGGAAGGGTGTGAAAGTGGAATCTGTAGCCTCTGTCTATGATGTCCAGGATCCATTTGTCTTTTGTGACAATATGCCAATTTTTCAAAAATAATGCCAGTTTTCCACCTAAAGGTGCTGCCATTTGAGCCTTGCTTGGCATGCAAAGGGGAAAGTCATTGGTTCTGCTTTCTGAATGGCTGTGAACTATCCTTACCACCTCTTGGTGTTGGTGCTTGCCATTGTCTGCCTCTAAATGATCCTTGAGATTGCCCTCTACCCCTCAGGCGCCTGTATCTACCTCTTTGAGGTCTGTCCGTGGCTGGAAAGGACCAATTTTTTGAAGGCCAATTTCTACTGAAACGTGGTGGTTGTACCTGTAGGAAATCTTTCACTGTTTGCATTGATTTTGCCTTTTCCTCCATTTTCTTTAATACCTCCTCAGCTTTAACACCAAACAATACATCTTTTTGAAGAGGTGCATCTAGTAATTTTGCTTTGACATGATCTGGTAAGGTTTGCTTTTTGAGCCAAGCATGTCTACATATGACTGATCCTGTAACAGCAGCTCTACATGAGGCCTCTAAAGCAGCAAAACCACATTGCAAGGTATGTTTACCCACTTGCTCTGCACTATGCAACAAATCCTGCAACTCCTTCAAGTCTGGTTGTTCAGGTTGTGACATTTTGCTTTTCAACTGAGATAACAAAAACTGTTGATACTTTAACATATGGAACTGACAGTTTAATGCCCTCATGGTTAAGGTGGCCGAGGTGTATACATTTTTCCCCCACCTTTCTAAAGCTCTGGAATCTCTCTCTGAAGGTAATGGATTTTTGGCAGTGGAGGCCTTAATTCCCTTGGGACCCTGTGAAATAGTTTCTGGGTCAGCCGCATGGCTTTTGTATAGGAATTGGTGTGAATCAGGAACCCAGTAATACCTGTCAGGCTTGACTGGAACTGGAGGTAAAGAATCTGGGTTAAGGCTGGCCTCTGAATACACATCATCTAGTATGTCCAAGACAGGAGGTATTGCCACAGGCCTGTGCTGAGGGAGCAAGAGGAAATCCCTGAGCCTTTTCTTGGAGTCTGAGTACTCTTGGCCTTCCCAGTGGAAGTGTTCCCTCAAGGTATGTAAGGTTTCCCCAAAAGAGTAATCCTCAGGGGGGGAGAAAGAGGGAATGGACTCCTCTGCATCAGAATCTTCAAAGGGGGAGTATGAATGTTCCTGGTCTTCAGAATGTTCTGAAGTAATGGAGGCCTGGTCCGAGGAAGGGTATTCTTCCTCCACTCTGGGCCTTTTGTCCGAGGGGGGTTGAGAACCCCTGATAAGAGTAATCAAATCCTCAGCCATTTTGAGCATCTGCTTTTTAGGCATGGGGCCTTGAGTGGGGCCCTGTGGAGCTTGTCTTTTAGTATGCATGGCTGCTTTAGATTTAGTGAAAGCCTTAATGGAAAAAGAAGAAGAAGGCCTGAAGACACCTTGAGAGGTGGCAGGCCTGTCTAAACTCTGAGTTTCCCCGCCAAGAGTGGCTTTGGTATCTGTAGTCGGGGTGTGGGCCGAAGAGCCTGCGACCTCGGGCACAGAAGACACTGCTAATGAAGTGTCATCAGTAGTCAGGGGCTGTGTAGGCGCCTCGCCGAGAACCGGAGCACCTGTAGTCTGCTTTAGCATGGTGTCGGTAGAAGTCGGAGACCTCGTATGTTAGTCCTTATCTTTGCGTCTTTTACTCAAAACTGGAGTCGGAGTATCCGACGACATAATGTAATTAAACTTTTTGCCAAAATAGTGTTGGGCGAACTCCACCCGACGCTTAATAGTGCGTCTGTTGAATGTAGCACAAAAACGACAGGCCGAGACGTCGTGGTCTGGGTCTAAGCAAGGAATGCAGAGGGAATGGAAATCCTTATACGGTATTTGCTTCCCACATGAAATGCAATTATTAACTTTGTCTGACATCGGTCTGAGGCAAGAAAAGTTTCCCCAACGGGGTACTTAGCTTTCAAGAAGTCTTCGTTGAAAAATATTCGTAATCTCAGGAGCTGGCCGACCGGCACTTGCGAACTGCTTCTGCTTCGGGCACCGCATGGCAAGAAAGACTTAAGAAAATGGTGTCGGCTGGTTCTTTTATACCCCTGTCGCACTGACGTCAGGGAAGAAGCGGCGACATCTGACGCCGGACCTAGACTTTGGAATTCGTCCGACCGAGGACCCGCCTGACGGCAGGAAAACCCATCTGTTATGACTGCAGCTGTATGCACGATGAACATCATCAAGAATTATCCTAACCTGGATGGTTATCAGTTTCAGCAAATAAGTGACAGTTGTAATACTACAAAGAGAACCTATTTATTTATTTATTTATTTATTTTTATTTAAATTTGTTGACCGGGAGTGTCTGACTGGACGTGGGTCCATTTTCAGGGGAGGCCCGGGGAGAAAAGCTCCACAGTAAAATAAACAGACAGTAGTTACATTGGATTACATAGTGATTAACAATTTAACATAGAAATTACTTACAACATATTTACAGATGAAGAACATAGTACATCAGTAGACAACTAGAATCTTTATCTGTGAAGTACATAACAGGCATTAACAAATGTAACAATGAGAAGTTCTTGCTGTATAATAAGTACTAGGCTTATAAGCATCTGAGCTTGCTATAATCAAGGTAGTTAGTGGAAATGAAAGAAAGGTAGTGGTTGGATGGGGTGGATGATATTAGAGTGGGAGTTGCAAGGGCATAGCCAGCATGTTTTTAGGTGCGCTTTTAATAAAGTTTTGAAGTTGGTGCATGAGGTAATTGTGGGTGGGAGTGAGTTCCATAATTTGGCTATGGCGCAAGAGAATAGTGCATCACCAGCAGAGTTATTGGCTTTAGTGATCTGCAAGTGATTTTTGTTGCTGGATCTTAGTGGTCTGGTGGTGCGATAGGGTTGGAGTAGATTCTGGAGAGATGGGACATTTAGTGGATGGTTTACTAGTTTGTGGGTGAGTGAGAGTTGATACCACTGAAGGAGGTGAGGGAGTTCAAGCCAGCCCAGTTCAGCAAGTGAGAGACAGTGGTGACTACGGTAGGGTGCCCCTGTGGCGAATTTTGCAATTTTGTTGTAGCAGGTCTCTAGCTTGTTTAGATCACATTGCCTTAGGTTGGTATATACTGGAGAGGCATAAAGTAGGGTGGAGATAAGGTGGGAATTTGCTATTGAAATCTTTGCTGTTTTGGTGAGAAATTGTTTATTTCTGTATAATGCTCCTAGTTTTTGTGGACTTTTTTTATGGTCATGGATATGTGAATGTCAAATTTTAGTTTATTGTCTATTTCCACTCCTAGCAATTTGGTGTGTTCAGTTGGGTATATAGTGGTGTTGTCTTTTGCTGTGATGTAAAAGTGAGAGTTGTTTTGAGTATGTTTGGTGGGTTGGAAGATGAGTAGTTTAGTTTTGTTTGGGTTGAGTATTAATTGGGCATCGGATAACCATGTTTCAACAGAGGAAAAGGCTTCCTGTGTGACTTTTTGCAGTTTGGGTAGGGACTGGGCTGAGCAGATGATGGCAGAGTCATCTGCGTATTGGATGAGTGTGCCATGTTTGGTGGCAGAGGCTAGATTATTGGTGTAAACAGAGAAAAGTAGGGGTCCAAGGATGGATCCTTGGGGAACCCCTATGGAGACAGGTAGTTGGGGAGATGTGTCATTCTGCCATACAACGGATTGTTGGCGGTCAGACAGGTAACTCTGAAACCAGTTGGTGACTGATTGTGAGAAGGATAGGTTATTGAGGACAGAGATAAGTTGTTTGTGTGGGACCATGTCAAATGTTTTAGACAGGTCTAGGAAAGTAGCAGAGGAGAGATAGCCATTGTTTTTATGCTGAAGGGTAGTGTTTATAAAGGAGAGTAAGGCAGTGGTGGTGCTATGGTTTGGTCAGAAACCATGCTGAGTACTGGAAAGGAGGTTGTTAGTAAGGAGGTAGTGTGAGACCTGAGAGTGTATGCATCTCTCTAGTATTTTGGAGAGTGGAGAGAATAGCTATGGGGTAATTGGTTAGTTCTGCAGAGGGTCCGCCTTTGTGGAGGGAATTATATGTGAGACTTTCCACAATGTGGGAACGTAACTTTCTGACAGAGATCGGTTAATCAAGATGGATACTGGGTAGGCCAGAGCATCAGCTGCGATTTGTTGGTATTCACTTGGGAGGTTGTCTGCTGCTAATTTGGTGGGTTTAAGTTTAGTTAAGAGTTTTTTTATGTTGGAGGTAGTTACAGGAGAAAAAGAGAAGGCAGTGGGGAGATTACTAGTTGAAGGTGTGGGTTGGAGGGGAGGGGGGGTTGTGTTGTTTAGCTAGTGATAGTATGGTTTGGGTGAAGTGTGTGTTGAATGAGGTAGCAATATTTTCTGAGGAGTGAGGGATGTTAGGAGGAGGGGTACTGACTTTACCTGGGTGGAGGATGGTGTTTATGGAGGACCAGAATTGTTTGGGGCTGTGTTGTGAGGAGTCTAGGGCAGACTGGTAGTATTGGAATTTGTCCCGTTTTATTAGCATTTTGACTCTATTGCGTAGTTCTAGGAATTTCTGTCTAGTTGAGGGGGTTTTGGTTTTGCACCAGTGCTCCCAGGCTTTATCCCTGTTTTTCATTTCTGACTTAGTGGTTTTCTCTAGCCATGGGGAGGGTTGTGCTTTGGTTCTGGAAAATCTTATGGGGGCATGGTAATTAAGGATGTTCAGGAAGGTAGTATTAAAAGATTCAACTGCGTCATCTAGAATGAGGTACTTTAGAGCATGCCAGTTACATTCTTTAAGGGATGAGATGAATGTGAGTGGGTTAAAGTTTATTTTTTTACGTATTTGTCGATAGATGACAGGTTTAGCTTGGTACAGGTATTTTTTGAGTAGGAATGTTGGGGAGTGATCACTGAGGCTATCTGATAAGTAGCCTGTTATATAGGACTGGGGGTTCTTACTGACTAGTATCCAATCCAGGGTAGAGTGCTTGCTGGAGTTTTTATTTATCCTTGTTGGTGACTGGACTAGTTGGGTGAAGCCATGAAGGTGTACATGATGGGCTGGATTGTTGCCAGAACAGGATTGCCAGTCAATATTGAAATCACCTAAGATGATAGTTTCTTGGTGGAGATGGTGGGTAGAGCTGAGGAGGTTTTCTAGTGGAGGGATGTTTTGGCCAGGTGGGAAGTAGCATCCAATTATGTTGATGGTTTTGTTTCGGTTAATTTTGAGGTTGGTATATATTATTTCTTCATTGCCTATTTGTGGAGCTGATGACTTTAAGATCTGGATGTTTAGATGTTGTTTAAATATTATAGCTACACCACCTCCTTTTTTGTTTTGCCGGTCTACTCTTAGTATGCCGTGACCTGTAGGGAGTATTTGCTCACTGGTAATGTGAGGTTTTAGCCAGGTTTCTGTCAGGACGACTATATCTGGGGAGTATAAGTCTATGGTGACATGGAGTTCATGGACTTTGTTGGATATACTTCTAATATTTAGGCTTAGTAGAAGGAAGTCACTTGGCTTTCTATTGGCTGTAATATGGGAGAAGTTGTGATTTCTAGTCTGATTATGAGGATTGGGGTTGGAGATGGTAGGGCCAGGGTTGGGCTGGATGTCTCCACTTAGGGCTAGTTTTGATATGCATGAGATTATTAGTTTTCTCAGTTTTTGAATGTGTTTGTTTATAAGGGAAATTTTATGATTGTTCTCTGTGAGTAATAGGTATGGTGGGAGGGTTACTATGTTAAGTTGTAGGGATGCTTTACGTTTGAGTAATATAGTTGGTAGAATATGTGGGGGGTGCATAGGGATGGTTCTTGAGCTGGTGGGAGGGGAGCTGAGTATGGGTGAGACATGGGTGGTGGTGTGTGTAGTAGTACAGTGGTAGTGCTTGAGTGGGGGAATGATGGAGCTTTGGTAGGATGTAAGATATGCAAGGAGAGTGCATGCAGTGAGCAAAGGAAAGGTATACTTGTACATGTCAGTTGAGGAGGTGTGATAGTAGAGGGAATATGGAGGAGGTAGTGTTGGGTTAGCGCTGTGGTTGGCTATTGGAAAGATGGGAGGGGTTTGAGTGCAATAAACGTGGGACCACTGGGGGCGGGAGGGAATAGGGGGCAGGGTGCGGAGTGAAGCAGGTAGAGACCCTGTTAGGTTCTTGTAGGAGGGGCTGGAAACAATCACAAAGCAAGACAAGTATGTGTTAAGAACAATCACAATTGACCAATGACTGCTCTGAAACTGTAAGTCTTGTCTTAATTTCTCAGGTGGAAAACCAGGATAACCTTGTATCAGTAGGCTACTGTGGTATAGTTTAAATAAACAAACACACAGTATTGGTCAGTTATGGATACTATTTGCTAACAGAAGGGAATAAGAGAAAGTGGAAGATGTGTGTGTGTGATGGTGGTGGTGGTGGTGGGGGGCTGCTTACAGCCAAAGCACAGTGCTCTCCAGGGGAAAATGAAGATTGGCTCAAACAGTTAGACACATACTCAAAGTTAACTGTAGCTGTTTGCAGACAGTTCAGACCCGGACTGCACTTTTCTTATAGGAATGTTAAAGGTGGTACCGCAGTTGAATACTTAAGAGTGGTGTTAGGTCTAGAAAAGAAGAGTACAGAGAGGAGTAAGCACTTTTGAGATGGTAAATATATATTATAAAGATTATAAAAAACACACTGAGCAAATAGCTACCACATACAGGACAATGTCCTGAACCACTACTTAGTATATGCAGATACTGAGCCAATTGGAAGAACATTAGAAAACAAAAACCAAACAGTTATGCAGCCACAGATAAAAATATAGCGAGCAGCAATCTGTCGTGGTTCTCTAATGTGATTCTATCCACCAGTAACAGCACAAACTTATAGAAATAATTTAGACACTAGTATGAGCTGTCTACACACAACACTATTACATGAATAACATTAGTGAACAAGGTGCAGCTATGCAAATAGACCATACATACTATTATACTAGAAACAACTTGGTGCATGCCATAGTAACATCAATAATAAAGCATAAAACATATTAGATGTCCAACACAATTCAACATAAACATATACAGTTGTAAAATGTCTAATACAATTCAACATAAATAGGCATTTACAGTTGTAAAACACTTACTGGAGAGACACTGAGCCTTCATGGGGCCTGTAGCAGAGTGGATTGTAGTTTTACAAATGGTGCCTGCCACAGGTAATATTGTGTAACATATGTTCTGATCCATCCTAGAAAGATTCATGTCACACAAATCAACAAATCATTTTTGCCCCTTGTTCCGTTGCTGTTCGCTTGTGCTTTTTCAAACAGCATTAGCACTCTTCTTACTGAGGTTGTTACAATGGTAATGTTAGCCAAAAGTGCGCTTTGCAGCATCCACAATGTGCTCAAAACTGACTCCCTTCTGCAATTCATATGGAGTTACATGTATTGGTCTTCTACCTGGAAATTCGGGGCATTGCAATGCACCATTGTTTTGTACACCTCAGTGTTCAGTCTCTTTGGTTAACACTAACCTGACACACTGTGCCTTTTGGTTGCACGCCTCTGATTCTGCCTCTGACCACCTCATTCAGACTTCCCTTTTTTCAATCGCATCTGCCAGAAGCTTGTAGCTGTGACCATGTTCCAATTGTCCCTACTTTGTCTCCTAGCTGAAGTAGACATTCGCTGTATGACCTAGCAGTGTCATTAACTAATATTCAACCTTTTCTCTTCTGATGCATCATCATACATTTATTACTTCACCCTGCCTTTCTCCAGAATCTTAAAATATTCTCAAAACAAATGGAAACCAGACCAAATTCAGCCATATACTTACTGCGAGGGGGATCACCAAAAACATATTTTTGAAAAGTTATCTCTTCTTCTTCCATAGGATCATGTGCAACTTTATCGTGTTTTTCAAGCAGTAACAACAGTTGTTCTTTTGGGACACTGTACCCTGCAGAAGAAGAGCAGAAATGTTAAAAATTAAAAAGGATTGATGCAGGACTAGTCATATTGAAAACTTCTGCTCATTACATAAAACCGCTAGAACTAGTGATTCAAGCACAGCAGCACCAGAAATGCATTTTTAAAATCTGATTACAAACTTCTTAACCATAAACATATTAATTTACAAAGGATTAACAACAATTACTAGGATTTACAGACCAGCTGAGATAACTGACCCACAACAAACTGATACTACACAACAAAATAAGGCATATTACTAGAAGTCCCAGAGGAAAAAATGCTCTTTCATTGCTGTTAATCATATGTTTGTTTAAGGACCAAAATCCATTTGCACCCTGTAAACACTCATCTTTTAAATCTCTATTAAATTTTTATTTTGGGTAAGACTTTAAGCTCTCTCTGTAAGATAGTGACCTACAATGTGCTGCTTTTTAGATATACTTGTTAACCCATTGGAGTCTGTAGCACAAACTAAATGTGCTAAACATTACTTGTTAAGGGAGAAAAGAGAAAAGGGACAGGACGCTACTACCAACTCCCTGCAAAACCTGCAGAAACTAAAAGGACCTGTGAGACCTGTTCCACTCTCTTGAACTGCTTGCAACTGGTGCCACTAATATTCTTGGTAAGAGAAGAAGTAAAAGCCACTAATTCCTGGGCATTTACAAAGAGAGCAGTTCCTCACTAATTACCGTCAAATGGCAGTTTCAGTTTCAGCGCAAACTTCTCTTAAGTTTAAATGACAGAATGCTACACAGCCCAGCACACTCCTGTACAAAGCTGCACTGAGTGCAATATAGCGGGTAGGGGGATCACTAGTCACATTCAATCTCACCTACAGAATTCACTGCCCTCACTCTTGGACATCCTTGTTGAATAGCTCAAGCACCTAACTGGGGACAAGACAAAATGAAGCATTTAGGTGCATGGATTATAAAGATTCTGTTATTGCAGCTAATGATATGTGTGAAAAGACTAAGCAAACAATAACAGAAAAATGGAAACTGGAAGCTTTCCATTAAGGATAGGGATAGTAAAATACAAGCAGTGAAAATGCTTTTACTGTCTTCAATTCTATATACATATTAGGTATATTTTCAACCAACCTGAGAAGTTGTGAATGGTTATTAATAAACAGCCGAAAGAATTTATTTGGGGAGAGAAGAGGGCAAAAGTTAAGTGGGATAAGTTGATTCTCCCCACAGAACAACGTGGTGTACGATTACCTGACATGAAGGGATACTTAAGAAAGTACAGTTATGTACACTTACCATAAATGTAGATGTTCGAGTGTATTCACTGTTGCAATCATTACATTTGGGTTATCTGCCTGCAAGTAACCCTCAGCCGGCCTGATTATCAAAGTCTTGGGTCCTGCGTCGGATGCTGTCTCTTCTTCCATGATGTCAGGGGTATAAAGCATGCAGCCGACGCCATTACATCAGTTTTTCTTGCCCCAGATGCCAGGTCTCCCCATAATGGGAAGCAAATATATACAAGGTTACACCTCCAACAAAAAGCAAATACACCAGAAAGCTAAAATACAGTAAACCAGAGGAAAGTTATAGCCAATAGAAGTCAGGGGGCTGGAGGGAGGGTAACCAGGACTGCAATAGTGAATACACTCGAACATCTACATTTATGGTAAGTGTACACAACTGTACTATGTTTTTTGTGTTTCACTGTTGCAGTCATTACATTTGGGTAGATTCCCAAAGTTAAGGAAGGGAGGAGGCAGTTAGAGAGCATTAGGACCAGCTATTAAGCCCTGCAAGACTGCAGTGCATACCTCTTAACCTGCAAACATCAAAAATCTGGGCAAGGCCCATGAAAAATAGGTACAAATCTGTACGCTGATTAATATCTAATTTGCATACATAACTGCATAGCCCCACCCACTCCAATGGAATTGTGGGGTACCAGCTTTCAAACGCAAACAATGCAGAAATACTAATAGACATCTGGTAAACAAAGCAAAAATGTCTCACAATGAAAACAGGCTTGGCATTAAAACTTCTCTGCCCTTGAAACTCAGCATTGAAACTCACACCACATCCAAAGAAAATGCATCTGGTCAGTGGTGGATAAAGATTACCTTTGGGCTGTTTTCAAATCATTGTCCCTTTGCACACAAAACAAGAAACATACATGTGTTCTTTTCTTGGATACACCTTCCAGACTATTAAATTATATTCCTTGTATAATACAAGTTGTATTATACAACACACTTGTTAGAGCGCATTTTAAATTTATTGTTTGAACATTTTTCCAGTAGGCTATACTGTAGGCAATGAAACAAAACGCATGAACCAATAATGAAAAAACTGCCCAATTCAAAACATTTCCATCATAAAAGTCTACTTCCATACCCACACTATAAATAAAATGGCAGTAGTGTAAGCCATAGGCATCTTGCACAGCGTTTCACACTTATTTTCAATTTCATTTTTTTTGGGGGGGGGGGGGCGCAAAAGATCAAAAAACCAGGGACACATTTTAAACATTGCTTGCATAATTTTGTAAAGTTGCTAGAATAAAATGTTGTGTTACCACCATGCATTTCACTGGCAAGTTTTGAACCCAGGACAATACCCTATGCACTAGGGTCAGAACATACCACTATACCAAATCAGCAGCTTCCTGAAAAGTAGGAAGATTGAAACTTAATGGCTATCATTTAGTGAATTAATTTCTCACTTCTTACCATAGCTCTCAACCTGTTAGCACAAAAAACCTGGACAAAGCCAATAATGAGGGAATACAAATTCAGTTCTCACTTCTCACCATAGCTCTCAACTCTTAGCACAAAAAACCTGGACAATTATTATATATTCAATTGATTCATCACACTCTGTATGTATGTTATTTTCTCTGTCTCTTGTGAAAGTTTTCTCCCTGGATCTCCGCTACAAAGGAGTTTTCCACCCATTTGAACTTTTTCAGTCAATAAAAGCAATAAATGAATAAACAAACAATACTACATTCACTATGCCAGAAATTGAGAATAGAAACCAGAATAATTCTCAATTAAAATCCAAACTCTGTTTAATATATTAAGATACACACAAGATAAAAATGATCCTGCTTTATAATTCATTTTGGAAAATATGTGGTAGAAAAGGTCAGTTTTTAAGACTGGAAAAAATGTTTCTTGAAAAAATGTTTGCTGTTAAGGAGTATGAGAAAATATGAAAATAACATTTGCTGTTGGTTTTGAAAGGAAAAGAGCTGATGTATATAAAGTCAGAAAATGCCTCTGAAGTATTAATACAAAAATACAAGTCCAAATGCTAGCAGGAAAAGCTTAGAATTAACAGAACTGTTGATTTTAAACTAGAAGGGGTAGCTTCCAATATTTTGTCTGAAGTTACTTTAAAAGTACTGTGTTTCAATGCAACAAAAAAGAGCTGTGTTGACATTGTTAAAACCTTAAAAACACAAGTTAATCAAAGCTGCTGATATGAATAAAATATAATGAAATTACAATATTCTTTTTAAACCATTTCACTTTGAGAAGTTAATTGATACTGCTGATATTTTAGTCACTTCTCTTAAGAAAAGCTATGAATTTGATAAATTATATAGCCAAGCACTGTTCATATACAGAATCAGGAAATCAAAAGCCATGGCGATTGAGCTGAACACTAGGCATCAAATAAATCGCATTTAATAAATAAGGCAGCAAACAGCAATGAGTAGAGATACAGTCTACAGACAGGCTTCTCCCCCAGGCAATTAACTACAAAGTGAACAGAAAGAAAACGCAATCAGTGTCACAAAACCTTTCCTAAATTAACTCGAGCGATAACTCCTTACCACTCCTTGCAGACAGTTCGTCCAGCCTTCTAACTAAAAAAAATAAATCCATTCCATGCCGTTTGACTACTAAATCCATGCCATTTCACCATAAATGCTCGTAAAGCGTTTCAACATAAATAAAATCCTTCCCACTCGCAAACTACCTGAAAATACATCACAATCTCGATTCTGATAGGCTGGTAGCCCTGACGAGCTGACGTCATTGCGCACGCGATGACGTCAGCTCAAAGCGCGAAAAATAAAAATAAAGTGAAAAAATGAATTAAAAAATCGGAAATGAAGGGGTGCCACTCGGGAATCATGGCACCCCATTACTGGGACCCCAAAACTCAGTAAAAAATGAGTAATTCGGGACAGTTGGGAGGTATGCTGCAGTGGCAAAACCAGATCTGGATTTAGAGAAAATAGGCAAGCGGTAATGCTGGTTGAAGGTATGTACAGAGCTCCAGGTAGCAGCTTCTAGGATGTCCCTGGTAGGAACACCTCTGAGAAAGGCTGTTGAAGTAGATGCAGCCCTGGTGGAATGTGATCTTATCCCCTGTGGGGTAGGTTTTCCATGGTGCTTATAGCAGAAATGAATGCAATGGCCTATCCACTTTTTAGAAATGGTTTGCTTTGAAATGGCCTTCCCCTCTGCCCCTGCAGCAAAGGCAACTAGCAGCCGTTCAGTTTTCCTGAGAGGCTTAGTCCTGTCCAAATAAAATCTAAGTTGTCTGTGCACATCCAAAGAGTGCAATATTCGTTCTCCTTTGTTCTGTGGATTAGAAAAGAAGGGTGGAAATGAATGGACTGATTAAGGGCCACACTGGATACCACCTTGGGCATAAAGGAAGGATTGGTCCTGAGGGACACCCTGTCTGCATGGAAGATGATGAAGGGATCCACTGCCATGAGGGCCTGTAATTCAGACACCCTTCTTGCTGAAGTGATGGCTAGAAGGAAGGCTGTTTTCCAAAAAAGGAACTTCAACTCTGCAGATGTGGCTGGCTCAAAAGGAGGTAGAATGAGCTTTTCAATACAAAGTTAAGGTCCCAGGCCGGAGTAGGGGCTCTTCTGGGTGGTCTTATATTTGTGGCCCCTCTGAGGAATTGCTTCAGCAGGAAGTAAGAGAAGAGGGGTGGCTCAGTATTGTAATGTGCTGAAATGGCTGAGGTATGAATTTTAACAGATGAGAAGGAAAGGCCCTTGTGGAGCATCTCTGTTAAGTATTGAAGAATATGCAGTAAGCTGGGCACTGCTGTGCCCATCCCCTGAGTCTGGCTCCAGGAACAGTATCTTTTCCACTTATCAGCATAGGATTTTCTAGTACTAGGCCTCCTTGCCTCCAGAATGACATCCAGCACTTGATTACTGAGGGATGATATTGGAGAGCTCAGGTAATTCGCCAGGCTGCAAGGTTCAGGGTTTGAAGCTGGGGGTGCAGAATCTGGCCCTCCTGCTGGGACAGCAGAGACGGGGTCTGAGGCAGGTGCCATGGTTCCAGCAGTGGCATACTGTGCAAGGGGGGGTACCAGTGTTGGCGTGGCCAGTCTGGTGCAATGAGAATTGTCCTTGGTTTGTCCTGTTTGATCTTTAGCAGAACTTTCAAGAGGAGAGGCAGAGGGGGGAAGGCATAAACTGAGAGGCTTTACCAGGTGAAGTACAGGGAATCCACTTTCCAAGCTTGTCTGTGGGAAGTCCTTGTGCAGAATTTGTTCAATTGGTAGTTCCGAGGGGAGGCAAACAGGTCTATCTCTGGGCTCCCCCATTTGTTTCTCAAAATGTTGAATATCTTTGGTTCCAGTTTCCACTCGTTTGGGTCCATGAGATTTCTGCTTAGGCTGTCTGCCAGTGTGTTTAGCTTTCCTGGCAGGAATTGAGCCTGTACGTGCATGAGGTAGCTCAAGGCTGTGTTCCACAGAGCCATGGCTAGTCTGCAGAGAGGGTGCGAGTGGGTTCCCCCCTGCTTGTTTATGTACCACTTAACTGGGTGTTGTCTGTCTTTACCAATAATTGTCCTGGAAGAATGTGGTCCTTGAAGGCTGTCATAGGATTCTGTACAGCTAACATTTATTTTTGATTGATATGCAGGTGCATTTGACTCAGGTTTCATTTGCCCTGAATGCACTGCCCTGTCAGGTGAGCCCCCCATGCATAGTCTGATGCGTCTGTTGTTAGGGTTTGTGTGGCAGGGGGTAGAGTGAATGGCAGTCTCTTGTTGTGGTAGCAGGCCTATGCCCACCAAAGGAACTCTGTCTTTATACAAGGAATGATAGGAATCATTGATTCCAGGTCCTGAGAATGTTGACACCATAGGTTTTTTAGATACCATTGTAGTTTCCTCATATGCAGTCTTGAATATGGAATTAGTACGATGCAAGAGGCCATGAACCCCAGGGCTTGCAGTATTTTCCTTGCAGATAGCTGGGTCTTTGTGGCCAGTAATTTGAAGTAGGCTGTCAAATAAACTTGTTTCTCTGGCGTGAGGTAGGCCATCTGGGAAGTTGTGTTCAAGCTTGCTCCCAGGAATACAATTTGTTGGCAGGGTACTAGGTGAGATTTCATTTCATTTATGGTGTACCCCAGTGACGTTAGCAGTTTCCTTACAAATGCCAGATACTTTAATAGCATGTCCTGGCTTTCTGCCTGAATTAGACAATCGTCCAGGTAAGGGTATATTTGAATATTCCTTTGCCTGCAGAATGCAATGACTGGAGCTAGGCACTTTGTGAATACCCTGGGCACAGTAGATAAGCCAAAGAGCAGTGCAGAGAACTGACAGTGCATGTTGTCTGCTCTGAAGCATAGGTATTTTCTGCAAGATTCTCTTATTGGGATGTGCAGGTAAGCTTCTTTTAAGTCCAATGTTGCCAACCAGGCATTTTTGCTTAGCATGGGAAGCAGCTGATGAAGCGTTAGCATTTTGAATTTTGGGATTACCAAAAAGGTGTTTAGAATAGACCAGGATAGAATGCCAGGAGTTGTCTTTTCTGGGTACCAGGAAAAGTCTTAAGTAAAAACCTTGTCCCCATTCCTCTGCTGGGACAGGTTGAATAGCCCTGATACTTAGAAGAGAGAGAACCTGCTGTTAAGCCTCTGCCCGCTGATTTGGGGGTAGGTCTGGCCAACTGTTTGGGGTTGTTATGGAGTGGAAGTGAAATCTGCATCCTTGGGAAACTGTATTTAAAACCCATTTGTCTTGGGTAATGAGTTCCCAGTTTTATGCATGCAGGGCGATCTTTCCCCCTAAAGGAGCACAGTTGAGCAGGGCTTGGAAGGTTTAAGGTTAAGTCATTGTGACAGTTTACCATGGGGGGGTGTCTTACTAATTCCAGCTTTGGAAATAGGAGCCCCCCCCCCACTGCTTAGGTCTGTGAGTACATTGAGACTGTAGCCTAGGTGGTCTGCTGTTCCTGGGTTTGGACTGAGAAGGCCTGGAAGAGACAGGAAAGGACCAATTCTTAGAAGGCCAATGCCTACTAAATCTGGGAGGCTGTACGTGCAGGAAATCTTTAACAGTTTGCATAGATTTAGCTTTTTCCTCCATCTTTTTAAGAACTTCTTCTGCTTTGTTGCCAAAGAGGCGGTCTTGGTTTAAGGGGGCATCCAGTAATTTAGCTTTAACATGATCTGGCAAATTTTGCTCCTTAAGCCAAGCATGCCTTCTAAAAACAGACCCAGTGACAGCAGCCCTGCAAGATGCTTCTAAAGAGTCAAAACCACATTGCAAAGTGTGTTTACCAACTTGTTCAGCAGAATGCATTAAATCCTGTAATTCTTTATTTTCAGCAGAGTCAGGAATCAACATCATTTTCTGTTTAAGTAGTCCAATAATATGCTGCTGATAATTTAACATATGAAACTGGCAGTTTAAGGCCCTAATGGCCAAAGTAGCAGAAGTGTATACCTTCTTACCCCATCTGTCCAGGGCCCTGGAATCTCTATCAGAGGGGGTAGGGTTTTTGGCAGTAGTAGCCTTAATGCCTTTGGGTCCCTGTGAAATGGTCTCTGGGTCCGCAGTAGGATTCTTAAAGAGACACTTGTGAGAGTCAGGTACTTTGTAATACCGGTCAGGTTTTCTGGGAGCTGGAGGTAAAGTGTCTGGGGCCAAGCTAGATTCCAAGAAGGCATCACCTACAATGTCCTGTACAGGAGGGAATAGCTAAAGTTCTGTGTTGAGGTAGGAGTAAGAATTCCTTAAGCCTCTTTTTGGAGTCAGAGTAATCCTGGCTTTCCCAGCGGAAATGCTCCCTAAGAGTATGCAAGGTTTCACCAAAAGAAAAATCTTTTGGAGGGGAAGCAGAGGGTATGGAGTCCTCTGCATCAGAATCCTCATAGGTAGATAAGGGCAAATCTTGGTCATCAGAAGAAACAGAAATTTCAGAATCCTAATCAGAAGAATCAGAAGGAAAATCAGTTCTAGGTCTCTTAGAGGGAGAAGGCTGGCTTCCCCTAACTAGAGTAATAAGGTCTTCAGCCGTTCGTATAATTTGTTTTTTAGGCATATGGGCCTGAGTATGCGGTTTGGACGTTGGTGTTCTAGGCATGGGTCAAGTTTTAGGCCTTGAAGAAGAAGATGGCATCGGTTTGAAATGCAAGTCCGTAGGCCTGAATACACCCTCAGAAGCCGGTGCCTGCACAGCAGCTCCGGACCCATCCAAGGTTGAGACATCTGCAGGTTCCATAGTCAAAGAAGCATCTCACAGCATACCAGACTCCGAATGGGTCTCAGTAGAGGCCTGTGAATCTGAAGTAGCAGGTATCAGGGGCTGTGAAAGCGCCTTACTGAGTGCCAGCGAACTGGCAACTAGCTTAATGGAAGCGCTGTCGGCAGCTTTGGACCTATGTGGTCTGTCTCTGTCTTTATCTTTACGTTTTTTCAGAATGTCGGTAGTCGGATGGCTTACCAAAGCCATTTCTGGATAATTAAACCGAGTACCGAAATAGTTTGCTGCAAAAATGGACCGACGATGAATAGTTTGAGGATTGAATAAGGCACAAAACTGACAGCGAGGGACGTTGTGGTCTGGGCCTAAGCAAGGAATGTAGTACGAATGAAAATCTTTATGAGGTATTTGCTTTCCACAGGTAATACAATTGTTAACTTTTATTGACATTGATTTAGAGCAAGAAAAAGGATCCCCAACGGGGTACTTAGCTTTTTGAAGACTTCGGTTCTGAAACTCGAAAACGAAAATTTCAGGAGTCAGCCAACTGGTACTTGCGAACTGTTTCTGCTTTGGGCACCGCACAGCAAGAAAGACTGATGTAATGGTGTTGGCTGCATGCTTTATACCCCTGACTACCTGACATCATGGAAGAAGAGACAGCATCCGATGCAGGACCCAAGACTTTGATAATCAGGCTGGCTGAGAGCTACCTGCAGGCAGATAACCCAAATATAATGACTGCAACAGTGAAACTCTAAGAACATCTACACAGTTAAGGCTCATTTATGTAGCATAAGCTGTAAATTATAAATCAAAGAGGAAGGGGATCATGATGGTGAAACTGGGAGGGGGGTGTAAAATAAGGAGAGAGTAGGACTTTGGACCCAGATTCTTAATAACAACCATGTAGAAATTATATTTATACATTGGCAGAATGTATTTCGGGATCTAAGCCAACAAAGGAATGGCTAAGGAGATTTTACCAGTAGGGATGACCACAGGTAATAGTGCAGAGAAAGGCAAGAGGGAGCTGGAATTTACTGGAGAAAATTAGCAAAGGAGACAAGGTATAGGAGTAAATAACTAGGGAGCGAAAGTTAAATGAGTGGGACCGAGCAGAAGTCTGGACTGTAGGTTAGAGACTGCCTTGTATATGTGGGACTGATAACAGAAATACCTATCGTAGCATTTTCTGTTGAATCTACAACAGAATAAGCTGTTTAAAGATGGATTGTTGTGTCATATAAAATATTACCACATTTTATTTGTTTAACACTTGTTAAATGGGGAAGTCCAACTTGGAACAAGCCAATTTTCAATGGAGGCCCGGGGAGAAATGCTCCAGACACATGTCTTTGTAATGTGGGAGGAAACTGGAGCACCTGGAGGAAACCCACACAAACCCAGGGAGGACATACAGACTCTGCACAGAAAGCACCCAGCTGAGAATCGAACCAGAGAACCTCTTGCTGTGAGGCAACACCTCTACCGCTGCACCACTGCACCGTCCAGTAATGATGATGATAACTAACTATAAGAATCAATCACACGATATTAGAAAAGTTTAGGAAGAGAGGCTGGAAAGGCAATTTACTAAAGAACAAAAGGAGGATGTCTGTACATCTCTCAAGTATGCGAAAAAGTCCAGAACATTTAGGATTTTTGCATAGTAATTTTATACCTTGAGACTTCAGAGATTTTGTTTTTCAGGTTAATGACAAACGCTGGAGATGTGATGGGAAAGACTGAGGTAATTGGAAATGTGTTCTTGTAATGCATTTAGTTGACAGATTTTAAAAATGACGTAGATTTTTTTCAGAAATTGTAACTAATGAGAACATTCAGCAGGAATATAAGCTCTAAAGTGCCTGGGCTTTACTAAGTCTAACGTAAAAGCGCCCACAAAAATGATTGTTACAAATCAAAAGCTAAATTAGCGGTAATTATAGAACTCAATATTGTAAAAGAGTTAAAAGGACTGGCGGTAGAATCTTCAGGGAAAGCGAGAGTTACATACAAGTAAATGGAACCTGTGGGAACAACACATACAGAATAATATTTAGCATGAGGAGTGAGGTTTAAGGGAAGAAAGGAATTGAACAACATATATGTAACGTCGGACTGAATTAATGTTAAAAGGTTAACATATGTAGAATGAATGAAAAACATTTACTATAGTTTCATTTCTTTTATATTAAAAAGCATGTACCTGAATCACTATTTCAGTTGAAATTATTTAATAAATATGTTTATAAAATCTCATGAAAGTGATGGCCCCAAATGAAGATGATTCCCTGGATACCACATTCGATTTACATTGTCTTGTAAAAGCAGAGAAGTTCAAATTGTAGCAGCACAAATATTATCCACCAAAGCAATTGCAAAGAAGGCCTTAGAAGTGGTAAAAGCTCTACATATATGAGTGTTTAGAGGCAGAGGAAGCTTTTTCCATCAGAAAACTTAATGCAGTCAGTAAGCAATCTTGCCAGTCAGTTTAACTTTTGTGTCACAGCTTATTTTGTGCAAACAAAACACAGAACTGATTCTTTGTGAAGTAGTTGTTTCTATGCAAGTAGAATCTAATCTGCCTGTTGATGTCTAGACAAAGTAAGAGATAAGCAATAGTTTGTAAAAAAGACCCAGAGGTTGGCTGACTGATTTAAATTAGTCACAGTAGGTACATTCAATATGAAGCTTCAGTATGAAGTGTTACCCTTTCTTCATGACAATCAAGTAAGGAAAATCGATGCATAATGCCTCTAAAGCTGACATGTCCATCTATAACGTTATCACCACCAAAAAGACAGTCTTCCAGGGTAAGTAATTCAGACTGGATATTAATGACAGCTCATGATTTCTGCAGTACAAACTTCAGGTTCCATGGATGCAGTGGTCTCTTAAAACAGAGAATTAACACATAAAATGTTTCTTTTATACCTTAAGATATCTCAGAAAACTATCATTAAAGCTCTGCTGGGAAATTGGATATAGGCAACATATTCAGTTTGATGAGAAACTAAACATGAATTGCAGATTTGATACAAGTAATCCAGAATGACTGGAGCCAAAGATGAAAAGGGGTCCAATCTTCTGGCACATGCCTATGCTACAAATCAATGCCACTTTCCCCTGTTTTAATCAGGATGGGCATCTCAGCACAGTGATGATTTGGATAAATTTGTAGGGTGCATAGCATCCCCAGCAATCAATGGAAGTGGAGGAAACACAGTCAGTTTGAGGGAATGAAGGTGCAGAGATGAGACTTCCTGGAGAGGTGACGGAGCAGGGTTCTGAATGCTCAAAGATGTAGATGCTTATCCAGAAGGTGAATCCACAAGAGGAGAAAAGCTTGTCAAGGCCAAAATGGAGCTACAATAATTTATTTTATTTATTTTTCTTTTACATTTGTTGACCGGGTTAGTCCAACTGAGCCTAGTGGCTCATTTTCAGCTGAGTACCGGGGTGAAAAGATTAAATACAATTTAATGGTAAATCAGAAATAGGAATTAGATACAAGTAAAATGCTAACAATACAGCTACATGCAAAAAGAGTACAGCTTTTACAATGTTAGTTGATAATGAGGATATATAAATACATAGGTAGTACAATATTTGTGCATACAAAATTTATACGACATTCAGGCTAATAAGGTTTCAATGAGGGAGAGAGCAAGACAGAGAGAGAGAGAGAGAGAGACTAAGGGACAGAAGTGAGGAGTATGCGAGATAAAGTAAAAAGGAGGTAGAAAGTCTAATACTAGAATGTAGGTTGTTTGGGAAAGGGGTAGTAAGGTTCTGCAAGAAAAAAGGGAAGGTGAGACGTTATACAGGAGGACAGCATAGCAGAGGGGGAGGGAGCTAAAAAAGGACTCTATTATGCATGGAAAGCATCTTAGGGAGGATGAGTGCAGTGGCAAGACCAGACAGTTTTCACAAATTCTCTAGAGGCTGTTTTGAATTGATAAGGGTGTTTAAGGGATCTAATTTCTAAAGGAAGTTTGTTCCAGGATATCACAGGGTTGTAACTGTAGAGGGTGCAACCAATTTTAGTCTTGGGTTTATAGATTTGTAACAAATCTTGGTCTGAGCTATGCAGAGGTCCAGTGGGGGAATATTTAGAGATAACAGGGGTAAGGTTAGGACAGTAAGAGTGCTGGTAAAGGATTGGGTGAATAATCTGTAGTTGAGATAGGAGGAGGTGATTGGGTAATTCCAGCCAGTCTAGTTGTTTAAGTGAAAGACAGTGGTGAGACTGGTAAGTAAGTTTTGCAGCAAATCGAGCCACTTTATTGTAGGTAGATTTGAGTTTGGTTAGGAGAGTGGAGTTCAAACTGGTAAACATTTGACAGCTGTAGAATAGACTAGGAAGGAGGCATGCATGTGATAGGGTTGTTTTTGCCTTGGAAGTTAAGTACTTTTTATTTCGGTATAGGAGTCCCAGCTTTTGATGTGTCTTTTTAATACAGTTAGATACATGTACAGCAAATTTAAGTTGGTCATATAATTGTGACACCTAGTAGTTTTGTACTTGGTTCAACAGTGACAGCAGTGTTATTGTTGGAGAGTAGAGTAAAAGTAGATTTAAGATTCGAGAGATTTTTTGGAAGAAAGAGTAACAGCTTAGTTTTCTTAGGGTTAGGGATTACTTTGTTGTTGCAGAGCCAGGATTCAATGGAGGAAAGGATGTTTGGGTTTGAGAGTAGAGGTCAGTGGGAGTGTCGGAGATGCTGATGACTGTAGAATCATCAGTCTATTGAATAAGTGACAACTGTGGACAAGACGTATGTAGTAAGTTAGTGAAAATATTATAGAGTAGTGGACCTAGGACAGATCCTTGGGGTACTCCCATCATTACTGGGATGGGAAGGAATAAAGCAGAGAGCCATTTGACAGATTGAAGGCAGTCAGAGAGATAGCTGGAAACCAGGAAATAGTGGAAGATGAGAAATTAAGCTTAGCCAGTTTGGCCAGAAGAAGAGGGTGGGAGACCATGTCAAAGACCTTGCAGAGGTCCAGGAATAGACAGGAGACCAGTTTATTGTTATCTCAAGCAAGATATATGGTGTTTAAGAAAGATATTTGTGCAGTTGTGGTGCGATGTTTGCGGCGAATACCATGCTGTGTGGGAGTAAGTAGGTTTCCTGAAGTAAGTATTGCATAATTTGTTTGTGGATACATTTTTCCAAAATTTTTGAGAGAGGGGCAAGATTATGATTGACCTGAAATTAGAGATGTCAGTGGAGTTGCCACTTTTATGTATAGGTAGAGTGTAAACTTCTTTCCACAGGGAGGGGACACAGGACTCGGAGATGGAGCGATTGATTAAGACAGATACTCTGGGAAAGCTAGGAGTTCATCAGCAATCTAACGGCATTACATTTCCAGATCGCTAGTTACATTCTCATTTTTAAGCAGAGCAGTGTCAATGTTACAAGGGGGGTGTTGTTTGTCTGCCAAATACCACATTGTTGCATTCTTTTAACTATTAATTTATTCCCATGGTCAATACAGCAAGAATTTATAAGTACAAGTTTCTACTAGAGGACCTGTGCGTCAGAGTGGAATTTGATAAGGAGTCTACTTAGTCATCTGCAAATATGGTTCACCACTGGTCTTGGTTTTTACAACTGTAGGTTAAAGGAGCAAATATCAAACAAAAGCAATCCTAGCACTGAGCCCTGTGGAGCACTGCCAGTCACCTTAATGTTCTCTGACACTGTTCACTGACACCACTCCTGTCTCCCACACAGTGTGGGTTCTGTTCTCTGACACTGTTCCTTTCCCCCGCACAGTGTGGGTTCTGTTCTCTGACACTTCACTAACACCACTCCTGTCTCGCACACAGTGTGGGTTTTGTTCTCTGACACAGTTCCTCTCCCCCACACAGTGTGGGTTCTGTTCTCTGACACTGTTCCTCTCCCCCGCACAGTATGAGTTCTGTTCTCTGACACTGTTCCTCTCCCCCGCACAATGTGGGTTCTGTTCTCTGACACTTTTCCTCTCCCCCGCACAGTGGGGGTTCTGTTCTCTGACACTGTTTAACTCCCCTGCACAGTGTGGGTTCTGTTCTCTGACACTGTTCCTCTCCCCCGCACAGTGTGGGTTCTGTTCTCTGACACTGTTCCTGTCTCCTACACAGTGTGGGTTCTGGTCTCTGACACTGTTCCTCTCCCCGCATAGTGTGGGTTCTGGTCTCTGACACTGCTCTTCTCCCCTACATGGTGTGGGTTCTGTTTTCTGACACTGTTCCTCTCCCCCGCACAGTGTGGGTTCTAGTCTCTGACACTGCTCTTCACCCCTTCACAGTGTGGGTTCTGTTCTCTGAAACTGTTCACTGACACCACTCCTGTCTCCTACACAGTGTGGGTTCTGTTCTCTGACACTGTTCTTCTCCCCCGCACAGTGTGGGTTCAGTTCTCTAACACTGTTCCTCTCCCCTGCACATTGTGGGTCCTGTTCTCCGACACTGCTCCTCTCCCCTTCACGGTGTCAGTTCTGTTCTCGGACACTGTTCCTCTTCCCTGCACAGTGTGGGTTCTGTTCTCGGACACTGTTCCTCTCCCCTGCACAGTGTGGGTTCTGTTCTCTGACACTGCTCCTCTCCCCTTCACGGTGTCAGTTCTGTTCTCGGACACTGTTCCTCTCCCCTACACAGTGTGGGTTCTGTTCTCTGACACTGCTCCTCTCCCCTTCATGGTGTCAGTTCTGTTCTATGACACTGTTCCTCTCCCCTACACAGTGTGGGTTCTGTTCTCTGACACTGTTCCTCTCCCCTGCACAGTGTGGGTTCTGTTCTCTGACACTGCTCCTCTCCCCTTCACGGTGTCAGTTCTGTTCTAGGACACTGTTCCTCTCCCCTGCACAGTGTGGGTTCTGTTCTCTGACGCTGTTCCTCTCCCCTGCACAGTGTGGGTTCTGTTCTCTGACACTGTTCCTCTCCCCTGCACAGTGTGGGTTCTGTTCTCTGACACTGTTCCTCTCCCCTACACAGTGTGGGTTCTGTTCTCTGACACTGTTCCTCTCCCCTGCACAGTGTGGGTTCTGTTCTCGGACACTGCTCCTCTCCCCTTCACGGTGTCAGTTCTGTTCTCGGACACTGTTCCTCTCCCCTGCACAGTGTGGGTTCTGTTCGCTGACACTGTTCCTCTCCCCTGCACAGTGTGGGTTCTGTTCTCTGACACTGTTCCTCTCCCCTACACAGTGTGGGTTCTGTTCTCGGACACTGCTCCTCTCCCCTACACAGTGTGGGTTCTGTTCTCTGACACTGTTCCTCTCCCCTGCACAGTGTGGGTTCTGTTCTCGGACACTGCTCCTCTCCCCTTCACGGTGTCGGTTCTGTTCTCGGACACTGTTCCTCTCCCCTTCATGGTGTCAGTTCAGTTCTCGGACACTGTTCCTCTCCCCTACACAGTGTGGGTTCTGTTCTCTGACACGGTTCCTCTCCCCTTCACGGTGTCAGTTCTGTTCTCGGACACTGTTCCTCTCCCCTGCACAGTGTGGGTTCTGTTCTCGGACACTGTTCTTCTCCCCTACACAGTGTGGGTTCTGTTCTCTGACACTGTTCCTCTCCCCTTCACGGTGTCAGTTCTGTTCTTGGACACTGTTCCTCTCCCCTGCACAGTGTGGGTTCTGTTCTCGGACACTGTTCCTCTCCCCTTCACGATGTCAGTTCTGTTCTCTGACACTGTTCCTCTCCCCTTCACGGTGTCAGTTCTGTTCCCGGACACTGTTCCTCTCCCTTACACAGTGTGGGTTCTGTTCCCGGACACTGTTCCTCTCCCCTGCACAGTGTGGGTTCTGTTCTCTGACACTGTTCCTCTCCCCTGCACAGTGTGGGTTCTGTTCTCTGACACTGTTCCTCTCCCCTGCACAGTGTGGGTTCTGTTCTTGGACACTGCTCCTCTCCCCTTCACGGTGTCAGTTCTGTTCTCTGACACTGTTCCTCTCCCCTACACAGTGTGGGTTCTGTTCTCGGACACTGCTCCTCTCCCCTTCATGGTGTGGGTTCTGTTCTCAGACACTGTTCCTCTCCCCTGCACAGTGTGGGTTCTGTTCTCTGACACTGCTCCTCTCCCCTTCACGGTGTCAGTTCTGTTCTCGGACACTGTTCCTCTTCCCTGCACAGTGTGGGTTCTGTTCTCTGACACTGTTCCTCTCCCCTGCACAGTGTGGGTTCTGTTCTCTAACACTGTTCCTCTCCCCTACACAGTGTGGGTTCTGTTCTCGGACACTGCTCCTCTCCCCTTCACGGTGTCAGTTCTGTTCTCGGACACTGTTCCTCTCCCCTACACAGTGTGGGTTCTGTTCTCGGACACTGCTCCTCTCCCCTTCAAGGTGTCAGTTCTGTTCTCTGACACTGTTCCTCTCCCCTGCACAGTGTGGGTTCTGTTCTCTGACACCGTTCCTCTCCCCTGCACAGTGTGGGTTCTGTTCTCGGACACTGCTCCTCTCCCCTTCACGGTGTCAGTTCTGTTCTCGGACACTGCTCCTCTCCCCTGCACAGTGTGGGTTCTGTTCTCGGACACTGTTCCTCTCCCCTGCACATTGTGGGTTCTGTTCTCCGACACTGCTCCTCTCCCCTTCACAGTGTCAGTTCTGTTCTCTGACACTGTTCCTCTCCCCTGCACAGTGTGGGTTCTGTTCTCTGACACTGTTCCTCTCACCTTCACAGCGTCAGTTCTGTTCTCGGACACTGTTCCTCTCCCCTGCACATTGTGGGTTCTGTCCTCTGACACTGCTCCTCTCCCCGTCACGGTGTCAGTTCTGTTCTCTGACACTGTTCCTCTCCCCTACACAGTGTGGGTTCTGTTCTCTGACACTGTGCCTCTCCCCTACACAGTGTGGGTTCTGTTCTCGGACACTGTTCCTCTCCCCTGCACAGTGTGGGTTCTGTTCTCTGACACTGTTCCTCTCCCCTGCACAGTGTGGGTTCTGTTCTCTGACACTGTTCCTCTCCCCTTCACGGTGTGGGTACTGTTCCCTGACACTGCTCCTCTCCCCTTCATGGTGTGGGTTCTGTTCTCAGACACTGTTCCTCTCCCCTGCACAGTGTGGGTTCTGTTCTTGGACACTGTTCCTCTCCCCTTCACGGTGTCAGTTCTGTTCTCTGACACTGTTCCTCTCCCCTTCACGGTGTCAGTTCTGTTCTCCGACACTGCTCCTCTTCCCTGCACAGTGTTGATTCTTTCAGTGAATTTGCTGTCTCTCATACCACAGAGAGATCACTTTGTAATGCAACATAAAACACCCACAACTAGACAAACCTTAGAACTTGGTAATAAGGCAAAAAAGCAGGTTAAGATGGACAAACAAAATCACTATTCTAGCCCTTACAAAGAAAATATAGTAACAACCTACAGAAATTCTGGGCTGCAGTGGACAACATCCTCCAACAAGAAAAACCACCATGCCACCACCAAACATAGAAGGCACCAACCTTGACATAGCATCCAGCTTTAACAACTATCTTACCTTCTCCATACTGAAACTCATAAATGATACAACCCCCCCCCCCCCCACCAAATACCTCCAACTGCATCTAGGGCCATCGCCTACCCAAACTCAATACTAATAAATAGATCCATTAATGAACACTATGTTCCATCCTTGTGGAAAATCTCATACATCATCCCCCTTCACAAAGGTGTCCGCCTACACCATCCTCTCCAACTACCATCCCATTGCAATTCTTTCACCCCTATCGAAAATCCTTAAAAGATGTATCCATCGCCAGTTCCTCTCTCATTTACTCTTCAACAACCAACTCTCCAAAACTCAACATGGATTTCAACCTGGCCATAGCACCACCACTGCCCTACTTTAACTTCACAAATACCATAAACTCATACAGAAACCAAGGAAAACTTGTCTCTGCAGCCTTCCTAGATCTATCCAAAGCATTTGATACAGTTTCCCACAATAAACTCCAATCTCATCTTTCCAAACTCAACCTTGATAATCATACCTTACAGTGGTTCAGTAGCTACCTAGACAACCACTCTCAATCTGTCAAATGGCTCAAGTCCCTGTCCCCTCCCCCAGTCAAATGTGGCATACCTCAAGGCTCTATACGTGGGCCCCTTCTCTTCAATATCTTTAAAAACAAACTACACTTATCAACCACAAAAGCCGATATAGTCCAATATGCAGATGACACTACCCTTATCTGCTCTGCACCCAACATCCAACTGCTAGAAACCTGAGCCCAAGAATCCTTCTCCAAAATAGAAAACTGGCTAAACAATTCTCAACTAATACTGAATCCCCAGAAAACACAACTAACGTTATCCCACCCAGCAAAGACTATAGACCCCACATTTTCCATTCTATCTGCCAATAAGACATTCATAACTCCCTGTTTCAGAGGCCAAACTACTAGGTCTTACAACTGACCACCAACTTAAAATACAATAAACACATATCCCTAACCATCTCCAAAGTCCACAAAAAGCTAGGATGCCTCTGTCGTAGCAACATGTTCTTAACCTCCGAATCCAGAACTGCATAGCCAGAACCCATCTCTTATCAACCTACTTTATGCATCCCCAGTACTAACAAATCTAAATAAAACCAACCTGCACAAACTTTCAACATGCTACAACAAAATAGCTAGGTTTGCAACCAATGCTAAATCACACTATCACCACTGGCAATCCCTACGTAAACTGCACTGGCTAGAATTTCCAAACTTACTTCACTATCATCAACTCAACTTAGCCCATCAAATACTGTATCACCCAGTAAAACCCCCATGCCCTAACAGGCCTCTTAAACATTCATAACACCAACAGGGAACTATGATCCAGTGACAGAGATCTAATTGAAGTCATTCCATGTAAAAACAGCTCAGGGGAATCTATATTCCCTTATGAAGTTGCAAAAATATGGAACACCCTACCTCCAGACCTTAGGCTACAAAGCCACACTACCACATTCAAAAAACTCCAGAAATCACACCTATATGAAAACCATATATGTAACTGTAAGAACACTCCCTGAACCCACCTCGTGACCCAGAGGAACACTACTCCACTAACTTATACTCTACCTAGGCAGATTTGTACATAGTGTAAATATCTAGCACACTTTTCACTACCACTAAGTGAACTGCACATATACTGTACTTGTACTTGGTCTACTGGGACCGTTTTTTAAATCATTGTTAAACTTTTTTTAAGTGTTAAACTTTTTAAACTCCTTTTTACTAAATTACTTGTGGAGCTTTTCTCCCCAGGACTCCCCTGAAAAAAGGACATCTGTTGTCCAGTCGGACTACCCTGGTAAACAAATGTTAAATAAATAAATTAATGAAATAAATACAATTAATTCTGCTAGCATGGGGTATGGTGTCAAAGGCCTTTGCCAGATCTATGTAAACTGTATCAAAGAAGTTAACCAGGCTTGTTACACAAGACTTACTTTTTGTTACATATATACTTAGACATTTATAACAATGCATATATACTTTTGTTTATTAGAATATACATGTAGTACAACATAAGAGTGCATGTACACTTCTGTCTGCTAGAATACATATAGGAAAAATAGTTAAATGTATGTACATTTTTGCTTGTTAGTATATATACATTGAAGGGTTAAACGCTCTTAGCTGAAGGCACCCAACTGAATGTACTACAAAATATTTTGTGTCTGGTACAACTTCAAGGAAATGGTGATAAGGATATATCCTTAATTCCTGAGCCCCAGGTGCAGGGAGACAAAAACAGAAACAGAACTTCATAGCAAAGGAAAGACTTCCTAAAAGTTTAAGATATTCACCATGCAATAGAACACAAAGTAGTTTAACAACAGACTGCATGGCATCAGAAGAATTTCAAAGGTATTAGTAACAACAGACAGTTTCATGGACAAGATCCAGATGGTACAGAAGAATGTATATAAAGGACATCAAACGTGTATGATGTTAGATCTGATTTTTGTTAGATCTGGTATATGTACTGGAGGGTTGTTAATCTGTACTGGTCGTGAAAAACCAAACCTGAAACAGTAAAGCTGTAAACTGTACAGTACTCTGTGTGTCGTCTGTTGCGTAGACAAGCTATTTTACTAGTACTATGCATAAGGTTAATAGTCTGAAAAGTTCAGTGCATTAATCAAACTTTGGTTTCAGCAAGGCACCAGCAAGCACAAGCAAGAAGCAGACATCAGCATCTGCACATCTGCATTTAACTTTTCAGTGGTGAGCCTTGCTTGTATTCGAACATAGGGGGAGTGAGGCCTTGTATAAGGTCACTTCAGTAAAAGCCCAGTAACTAACATTTATGTATGTGATTGAGTCCTGAATAGGAGCACTTCAGTTCCCACAGTTTGCAGCAGTACAGTTCCCCAGATGTCGAGATCCGGAGTGAGAATGCTGTGCAGGAAGGTTGCAATGCCACAAATTATCCAGGTTGGTTAATTTTCAGGTTTCAAATCTGCAACTGCCAGTTTCATTTCACCAGTTTTTTCAAGTAACTACAGAAGTTTTTTCAGCCATCTACAGTAAGCAGCATGACCAACTGTGTTGCTGTGGAACTGGTAAGACAATCTTTTTGTGTCATATGACAGTATGGATGCCGTTAAACAGACTAGTAGAAAGTGTAAACAGAACTTTACTTGATGTATCAGACAGACCAGGTAACATTTGGGAGAGATTACAAAACTGGTATAGGCAACATATTAGTAAATGTAAAACCTTATTAGGGCAAGTGGACGTACATGCACTAAGTGGGTAGTAAGATTGGACTGGTACCTTCAGCAAAAAATGTGTGGTATGACAGTAAACGTTTATTGTGTGAATCATATGAAACTGCTTTCTGTGTACAATGCCATAAAAATACAGTGCAGACCATTGCTAGCAAACTGAATTGCAAAGAAACATCTTCTGATGATAAAACAGAAGAAAAGGGTAATACTTTTACATTGTATCCAGATGTTACACAGTTATGTCCTGTCACTACACTCATTTCAGAGCTACAACAACTGTCAAATCACTTACTGACAGAATCGCCTGTAGATCTTATTACACCTTTTAAAGAGTAAGTACGACAGTGGAATGAAGCTACTAGGCAAGAAAACAACAGAGAAGGACAGGAACGAGGTTCATGATAAACTGACAGAAAAGTTTAACAAGAAAAGGAAGCCCTCAACCTACTAAGGAAAAGGGAGGATCTGGTTGTTAAGCTAGCTGACAAAGCAGGGTGTGTTGTGCTAATGGATGTGAGCTGGTATAGAAATAAGATGCAACAGATGCTGACAGATGAACATACGCATAGAAAGTTAAGCAGAAAAGATATAGAAATAATGACAAACAACTTTTGGAGTAGTCTATATGAAATGTTGATGGAAAGGCATTTGACTAAATATTTATTTGACTTTTTTGACATGGAGCATCCCACTATACCGAGCATTAGCGGTCTTCCTAAGCTTCATAAAGGCAGTCTGAATCCCCCCTTACGTCCTATTGTAGCTAGCAGAGGCTGGCTCACTGAATCCCTCTGTTTATACCAAGAATGAATTAAAGAAAGTTCTACCTTTAACGCAAGGTGTACTAAAGGATATTGGCTCTTTTCTGACTGATTTATATACCAAAACAAGGAATTTGATAGGAATGGATGAAATCATATTAGTAACCATGGACATTAACAGCTTGTTCATGGTGATTCCTAATGATTATGGCATTGAATCCATTCGTTTCTTTCTGCAGCAAGCTGGATCTGGCACAGATTTACTTTGCTCCCTACTGGAATTAGTCCTGGAGAACAATGTTTTTGCATATGGCCAGGATTTCTATTTGCAGATATGGGGGGGGGTTGCCATGGGCACCCCTTGTGCTAACAGCTACTCGAATTTCATACTAGCCTACTGGGAAAATGAAAAACTACTAAGCAATGTCAATCCATGGCACAAATGCCGACTTTATTATGGACATTTTGCGGATGACATTTTTATCCTGTGGAAAGGAAATGAGGAACAGCTTAATTTGTTTACGGATTATCTCAATTCCAATATCAGTTTCTTAGAGTTTAAGGTCAATCATTCCAGAGAGATGAATGATTTTTTTTTGATGAAAGATTGCCCTGCATCCAGATACTGGTCTGAATACCAACATATTTAGGAAACCCACAAGGAGACATCACTATTTACATTGCCAGAGTATACATCCTGGCCATATCTTTAACAACCTTATAGAAAATCAGGCAATAAGAAAAGGTTCATAGGTGTATACTAGGCTAACGGCCCTGGGGCCTTTACAAGTCTAGCAATCAGATTACTCTGGAATAGTGCCACCCGACCGTAGTTCCCAGTGCCTCTGTCGAGTAGAGCCACTGGTGTTATCCCTGGGGTGAATTTTCTGTTTCCCATCCACTCATCAAGATTTCTCTTGAAGAGGGTCAGCAAGGTGCTCTGCTCGACATGTATGAGAAGTCTGTTCCATAGCATGGGCAGTCTCTGGGTTATGAACCTGTCCCTCCAGCATGTTCTGTTAATTGTGGTAATGAAGTTGAGAACTCTGGAGCATGTGGTGTGGAGGGATTGAGATTTCTTTAGATGTAGCATTTCTAACAGAGCTGGGTAAGGCATGGCTTTGTAAGTCAAGCAGACATCGCCTCTAAGTAGGCGATATGAGACACATAATAGTTGCAGTTTTTTGAGTCTGTCCATACAGGACAAGTGTTTAAGGCCTAGGATCCTCTTTGTGAGGTACTTTTGCAGCCTCTCCAGTTTGTGAGGTACTTTTGCAGCCTCTCCAGTTGTTGCACGTGTCTATTGAGGTACATGCCAAATGGGGCATTATACTCGACGACTGGCCTAATGAGGGAAGAGTAGAGGGAGACAATGACCTCTTTCTTCTTGGATACAAAACCCTTAGTAATGAGATGTGCCACATAGAAGGACTTTCTGACCACAGTGGCAATGTGGTGATCAAAAGAGAGGTTGTTGTCAATCTGTGTTCCCAGATCTCTTATAACATCTTCTGTGTTCAGTGGACTGCCATCAATGTGGTAATTCATGGGAACTGGCTTTTTCCCAAAGGGGATGATGACATATGTTTTGGCATTGAGCTTAAGGCCATGGTTCTGACACCAGTCGTTGGTCACAGTGAAGCCATTCTGTAGGATGTCATCATCACTTGGGGAGTTAATATTAGCTCCCAACTTGCAATCGGCTGTGACCTTTGTCAGCCAGAGTCCCTTCGTGTTGGCCTGGAATTCACAGAAGTAGATACCAAACAGGAGAGGACCCATGACCGAACCCTGTGGGGCTCCACTCGTGACTAATCAGCAGTCTGACTTGGAGTCAGTTATTTTCACACTGTGAGTTCTATCTGTGAGCCAGTTTGCAACCCACCTAGTGATATAGGGATTGATGCCAAGCTTAGTGAGTTTTTCTATGATTCCTGAGTGGAGAATGGTATCAAAAGCCTTGGCCAGATCAAGATAGGCTGTATGAACCACCTTGCCTTTATCCGCAGCTCTGGTGACTGACTCAAAGAAGTTGACCAAGTTGAGCAGGCATGATCTACCCTTTACAAAACCAAATTTTGTGGGATCCAGAGTTTGGAGATTCCCTATATCCTTGTTTATTCGGTCCATGATGATGCATTCCATAGCTTTGCATATCAAACTCATCAGGCTAATGGGGAGATAGTTCCCAGGGTCTGTAGTCACTCCTCCTTTGTGGAGAGGGATAACTGTAGCAGTGCACCATTCGGCAGGGACAAAGCCTGAGGTGAGGCTGTGACTGAACAGAGCACACAGGTGAGGTGCCAGTTCACTCTGTAGTTCATGTAGAACACAACCAGGGATATTGTCAGGTCCCACTGAAGCTGTATTCTTGGCCTTGGACAGTGCTGTTTTAACCTGTGCAGCAGTAATACTGGGTGCCTGGAAATCTACTGGTATTGTGATTGGTCCTTTGGGGGAGGAGAGGGGTGCAAAGTTGGCACTGAATCTGTCGGCCAGTACACTGACAATATCTGTTGGCTCAGTATTATAGGTACCATTGTGCAGTAGCTCAGAACAAATCTGGGTATTGCCATGGAGATTCTTTACATAACTATAGAAGGCCTTGTGGTTGTCTTTACTATCTGCTGCAATTCTGTTTTCATACCTAGCTTTAGAGGATTTGATAACGGATCTCAACTTTCTGTTGAGGCAGATAAGGGAGTTTTTCCAGTCTTGGGACTTCACCTTATTCCACGTCAGTTTCCTCCTTCTGTTGTAGAGTTTGTTTATGGCAAGGGACCACTATATTGGCTTCCTTTTTTTGGAGGAGAGTGTCTTGGTTCTACTGGATATGGCGAGATCCATGCATTTGTGTATGTGTTCGTACAGTGCATTGGTGTATGATTCTGCAGTCGTGCAACTATTCTCCATTTGCATGGGTGCCGTGAAGTTAGCCACCTCTGTTTTTAGGATCCCAAAGTTAGGGGGGTGGGGGGTGTTGATTTCCAAGGTGATTAGTTTGTGGTCAAATCTAACCAGGGAGGAGCTGACTATTGGTGTAGAGCAACGGTTGCCCATGTTCGTAATGACCAGGTCAAGGATGTTGCTAACTCTAGTGGGGTTAAGAATGAGCTGGTCCAGGACATTGGAATTAATGAACGCCAGGAAACGTTGGGCAAGTGTATTGGTACAGGAGTAGTTTACCCAGTTTATGGAGGGGTAGTTGAAGTCACCTAGTAAGAGAGTGTTAGGTTGGACCCTAATATTCTTCAGGTGCTTAGGAATGTGGAGTGTGAGTCTTGGGACATGGTTGGGGACCGATAGCAGGCTACGACCCAAATCGCTGTCTTACCCAATGTTAGCTGCACCTGAAGTATCTCTGATGCATTATATTGGGCTACCAGTCTGGAGGTGTGCTCATCCTTTATGAATATGGAGACACCACTGCCTTTTGAGCTTTGGTCTAAGTTTTGGGGCCGAAAAGTGTGGAATGGGTTATAGCCTGGTAGTGCAGGGGTGCTTTCTGCTGCCATGAACCAGGTCTCTGTTACTGCACAAATGTCAATGTTCTCCATTTTAAGGAGTGCCTCGAGCGAGTGCATTTTGAGATTTAGACTTCTAGCACTGAGCAACATGACCCTCAGACTGGACTTGTTTGTAGCTGTTACGGTGGTAATTTGTTCTTTAGAACACCATCTAAAAAAGGCACTATAGGGGTGGCAAGAGCCTTGGACAGTATCCGGAAGCCCAGGGGTGACAGATGCAGGCCATCTCTGGCAAAGCATCGAGGTCTGTCAGTCATGTCATCCCATGCAGATAGATACTGGATCCCCTCAGAATGACATCAGAAACTTAGCCAGTTGTTGAAATCAATCATTTTCAGCTTATACTGTGGTATCATTCTGGGTGATGGTAGGATGCTGCTCAGGGCTAGGGTCATACCTGCCTGGGCTACATAATCCGAGAGCTCCTCCATGTCTCTTTTCATGTACTCCAGGGAGGTATGTCACAGGTCATTCACACCCACCTGTACAATGACAGAGTCATATTTGTACCTGTTGAGTGACCTGAGTGCATGTGTTATGTGTTGGATCCTGGCTCCTGACAGGCAGCTGACTGTTACTTTCGCCTTATTCAGCCTAGTGAGTGGGACATCAGTGTGCCTCACTATCAAGTCACCTATGTCTAGTGTGTTGGGCATGCTGTTTTGCTTTAGGGGCTTTGGTTGAATGGCACACTGTTTAGGAGATTTATGTGTCTCATGATTAGTGTTGTGTTGTGGTGGTTGAGTGCGTTTCTCCCTTGGAGGGGTCTGCTGCTTGGATAGAATTTTATTGAGAGTCTCCGCGAAGGTGGATGTGTGGTTTGTGTTTTTATGTGAAGGCAGTGCTGGTGTGTGTAAAGGCAGTGCTGGTGTGTGTTCCAGAGGGCTATGTGTTCCATGTGGTGTGGTACAAATGTTGACCTTCTCCTCTTGACCAGCTATTCCAGTCTTGGCTGGAGAGTGCGTGGCTTCCAATTTGGATATATAAGTGCATCTCTCACAAGTCTGAGTGTTGGAAGGTAAGAGGAGAGGGTTGTCGGTGTACATGAGGCAGTTGCTACATTGCTTCAGGATGCCCAAGTTCACCAGGTTAATAGGAGAAAGCACAGAGAACTGACCTTTAGACATGCCTGGCGGGGTGGGCATTGATAATAAGTATGAGAGCTGTTTCCTTGTAGAACATTCAGTGCTGGTAGTTAATAAGCTAGTATAACTGCAAGAGAGGAGAGAACTAGAAGATCTAAAGGAAACACTGAAGATCAGACTCTGGCACCGCTCATAAGCTTGCAAACAGTCCTGGATACAGCAAGTCTGTATCTGGACTAGACTAGTTACAGGAAAGGTGGGAAACAAGAGCAAAAGTGGGCTTTTAAACCGGAAAGTTGAGAGAGAGATGGAAAAACTGCCCAAATGGCCAATAAACTACAATTTCTGGGCCAGGAACCTCTACTCTTGTGGCAGAGAGGCTACCTAGTGCTTACCACTTCCACTGATAAGCTAGAAGGCTTCCCTCCAACACAGAAAGGCTTGGGGACTCAGAAGCTTACAGTCTTGGACACAGCAAATCTGTATCTGGACTAGACTAGCTATAGAAAAGGGGGGAAACAAGTGCAAACACAGGCTTTTAAGCCAGAAAGTTGAAAGAGATGGAAGAAACTGCCCAAAAGGCCAGTAAACACCAAATCTGGTCCAGAACTCACTCCTCTTATGGTAGACAGACTACCTAGTGCTTACCACTCCCACTGATAAGCAAAAAGGCCTCCCTCCAACACAGAAAGGCTTGGGGGGGGGGCTCAGGAGTTTACAAACAGTCCTGGATACAGCAAATCTGTATCTGGACTAAACTAGTTACAGGAAAGGGAGGAAACAAGTTCAAATGTGGGCTTTTAAATCAGAAAGTTAAGAGAGAGATGGAAAAACTGCCCAAACAGCCAATAACTACAATTTCTGGGCCCAGAACCACTCCTTATGTGGTAGATAAGTTACCTAGTGCTTACCATTCCCATGGATAAGCTAGAAGGCTTCCCTCCAACATAGAAAGGCTTGGGGGGCTCAGGAGCTTACAAACACTCCTGGATACAGCAAATCTGTATCTGGACTATAGTTACAGGAAATGGGGGGGGGAACAAGTGCAAATGTGGGATTTTAAATCAGAAAGTTGAGAGAGATGGATAAACTGCCCAAACGGCCAATAAAACACCAAATCTGGGCCATAACCCACTCCTCTTGTGGTAGATAGGCCACCTAGTGCTTACCACTCCCACTGATAAGCTAGAAGGCTTCCCTCCAACACAGAAAAGCTTGGGGGGCTCAGAAGCTTACAGTCTTGGACACAGCAAATCTGTATCTGGACTAGACTAGTTACAGGAAAGGGGGAAAACAAGTGCAAACACAGGCATTTAAGCCAGAAAGTTGAAAGAGATGGAAGAAACTGCCCAAAGGGCCAATAAAACACCAAATCTGGGCCAGAACCCACTCCTCTTGTGGTAGATAGGCTACCTAGTGCTTACCACTCCCACTGATAAGCAGAAAGGCTTCCCTCCAACACAGAAAGGCTTGGGGAGGGCTCAGGAGCTTACAAATAGTCCTGAATACAGCAAATCTGTATCTGGACTAGACTAGTTACAGGAAAGGGAAGATACAAGTGCAAATGCAGGCTTTTAAATCAGAAAGTTAAGAGAGATGGAAAAACTGCCCAAACGGCCAATAACTAAAATTTCTGGGTGCAGAACCACTCCTTATGTGGTAGATAAGTTACCTAGCGCTTACCACTCCCACTGATAAGTTAGAAGGCTTCCCTCCAACACAGAAAGGCTTGGGGGGCTCAGGACCTTACAAACACTCTTGGATACAGCAAATCTGTATCTGGACTACAGTTATAGGAAGGGGGGGGGGCAAGTGCAAATGCAGAGTTTTATATCAGAAAGTTGAGAGAGATGGAAAAACTGCCCAAACAGCCAATAAATAGAAGTTATGTACTTACCATAACGTTCCATGTGAGTTGTTTATCTCGCCTTTATTCTCACTGATGGTTTGCCAGTAGCTTGAGACCACGCCCCTTATCCCACAATGCACTACTGGAATTACCTCAGATCTTGTTTGCTGCGAATAACAGTATATACATATATATACATATACACAAACATATACATACCCTTCTATATATATCTACGAAGAACACTTCCCAAGGGGGAAGAAGAAATACTGAATAACCAGGATGGTACTAGCCTCTAAGTCAACAGTCAGCCAGGAGGGGGAAGGAGGGAGGGACGTGAGAATAAAGGCGAGATAAACAACTCACATGGAACGTTATGGTAAGTACATAACTTCTATATGTGAAGTTGTTAAATCTCGCTGTTTATTCTCACTGATGGGTAGCGTCCCTAGCACCCTCAACCATGGGTGGCTCTTGGGAGTATGTTCTTCAGTACCGTAGAACCAAAGGAAGACCTGTCCCTTGAAGCTTTATCTACTTTGTAATGTGTGACAAAGGTATGAGGCTTAGACCAAGTGGCTGCAGTGCAAATATTGTCAAGGAGCAATTTGGCTTGAAAAGCAGAAGACATAGAGACTGCTCTGGTAGAATGAGCTTTTGGTTTGTGTGTTAAAGGCATGCTCGCATTTTCATAAACAAAGGATATACAATCGGATAACCATTTAGAAAAGGCTGTTTTAGCCACTGGATTGCCTTTTCTTGCTTCTGAGAAGGATACAAAAAGTTGATCTGATTTCCTAATATCCTTAGTTCTGTCAAGATAAAATCTGAGCTGTCTGTGAACATCAAGTTTGTGCAGCATGTATTCCAATTTGCTAGAGTGGTTGGGAAAAAAGACTGGCAGCTCAATGACCTGATTGATATTTGACTCAGAACAGACTTTAGGTAAAAATGAGGGGTTTGTTCTGAGAGATACTCTATCAGCATGGAAAATCATGTAGGGTGGTCTGATAGATAATGCTTGAAGTTCTGACACTCTGCAGGCAGACGTAATGGCCACAAGAAAAATTGTTTTCCAGGATAAAAATTTTAGATCACAAGAAGATGCTGGTTCAAAAGGAGGAAGAATAATCTGAAACAGCATAAGGTTTTAATTCCAGGGAGAATGGGGAATTTTGATCGGAGGTCTCATATGAAGAACACCTTTAAGGAAGGTTTTAGATAATTTATGGCCCATAACATTTGAGCCACCAAAACCAAGGTGAAAATTTGAGATGGCAGCTAACTGAACTCAAACTGTAGCAGCTGCTGCTCCTTCCTTAAAAATTTGTGTAAAAAATTCTAAAATAGAAGATAGCGGAGCTCGGAAAGGGTCAATGTTCTGCATGTTGGCCCAAATTTAGAACCTTTTCCATTAACTGCCATATAATTTCTTGGTAGATGGCTTGTGAGAAGACAAGAGAATTTGTCTTGTATGTTCTGAAATTGAATGAAGCCTGGCAATTAGGGGAAGTGGATTAGCCAAGCAGTCAGTTTCAGGGATTACAGTGAAGGATGAAGGTCCCCTGATGGGTGCGTCAGAAGGTCCGGAACTGGGTCCAGGAACCATGGACCTTCTGACAGGTGATGGTGGAGAAATGGAAACCAAATCTGTCAAGGCCAGTAGGGGGCTATGAGTATAAGAGTCCTTCCCAGTGATTTTGCTTTCTGTAAAAATCTGGGTATTATTGGGAAGGGTGGAAATGCATAAAGGAGACCCGGGGGCCAATCGTGTAGAAGTGCATCTCTCGGGGGATGACCGGGAGGTGGTATTAGGGCAAAGTAGCTTCTGCATTTTGAATTGATGTGGCTGACAAAAAGGTCACAGCAAGGCTGGCCCCATTTGCGGAAAATCAATTCTGCAACCTGTTGTTTGAGAGACCACTCATGAGGGAGCAATATCGCCCTGCTTAGCTTGTCCGTTATCACGTTGGATTTCCCCGGGATGTGCATTTCTAACAGAAAATGCTGGGATGACACAGCCCACTGCCAGACCCTGAGGGCTTCTTGACAAAGGAGGTAAGATTTGGTTCCGCCTTGTTTGTTCAAGTACCAGACTACTGACATGTTGTCCGTTTGAATTGCAATAGTTCCCAGAGGAAAAGAGTCCTGAAAGTACTGCAACGTCAGAAGTACCACTCTCAACTCTAGAACACTGATGTGCAGATATGATTATTGATCTGTCCATGTGCCTTGGGCAGTCTTTTCCTGAAAATGCCCCCCACCCTATCAGGGAAGTGTCTGTAGTCACAGTGGCTACTGGGGTGGGGGGACAAAGGGTCTTCCGATTGTGACATGAAGAGACGTCAACCACCACCGAAGGTCTCTCCTGCAATCCATGATGAGAATCATGTGGTGCATCGGTAATCTCTGGTAAGACCACTGAGTGAATAGGAGTCATTGAAGAATTTGCATATTAATCCTTGCAAGTGGTATAGCCAGGATTGCTGCCGCCATCAGACCTAGTACTTTCAATACCTATGCTGTTGTAGCTCTGTTCTTTGACACCAGTAAGCTGACGTTTTGGTGGAGAAGAAAGACTCTTTTGAAAGGGAGACGTAGAGTGGTAGCTGAGGTATCTAATTCTGCTCCTATAAAAACGGTATGCTGCAATGGCGATAAGGCAGACTTTTTGAAGTTGATTGTAATGCCCAATTGATGGCAGAGTGTCAGAGTGTATTGTGTGTCCTGAGTCAATTGATGGCTGGTGGCAGCGGTTAGGAGCAAATTGTCTAGGTATGGAAACACCTGGAATCCTAGACGTCTCAGGTGAGGTGTGACCACTGCCGTGCATTTGGTGAACACTCTGGGGACTGTGGTGAGGCCAAAGGGCAGGGCTCGAAACTGGTAATGATTGGCTCCCAGCCAAAAGCGCAGATGATCTCTGGAGTGTCTGTTCATCTTTATGTGATAGTACGTGTCCTTGAAATTTATGGAGCACATCCAATCACCTTTCCCTAAAAAGGGAAGAATGGACTGAAGCATGACCATTCGGATCTTCTCTTTCTTTACGAACTGGTTGAGTCTGCTGAGGTCCAAGATAGGTCTCCAGTCCCCTGTTTTCTTTGGTACCAAAAAGAATCGTGAGTAAGTTCCGAATCCAACTTGGTCTGCTGGGCCTGGTTGGATGACTCTTTTTTCTTGCAATCTGTGGATCTCTACGATTGCTTGTTCCCCGAGATTGGGTGGAACATCTGGGATTCTCTTTACAGGAATGGGAGGGGAAGAGAATGGAATGAAATATCCTCTGGAAATGATGGTTTGTACCCAAGTATCTGATGTTATGTTTAGCCAGGCTTCTGGGTACAAAGACAAGTGACTCCCGACTGCCTCCAGAGCCAAACAGTTGGGCCCCCTTTCAGGGGTGCTGGTAGGGCTGACTGGAGAACTGACCCCTGTCACTCTGTTGCTGTGGACCCCCTCTGCCACAAGGGCAGCATCTTCCGTTATAACCCCCTCTTCTGCCTCTAGAGGGGTTGTCTCCACGTGTGTCCTGAAAGGCTGCCTGTGCTTTTCGGAACCACATTTTCCCTCCCCTAGGGCCCTTGGGGTAGGGCCGAGTAGGGGCTGAGAACCGGACTCCAACAGTAGATAAGGTCTTGCCTTTCTGCTTACACCTGGTTAAAGTTTCCTTTACTTTGGGCCCAAACAGTGATGAGCCATCGAATGGGGTATTAATAAAGGAAGACTTAAAGAGTTCCGCAAAGGAACAGAGATGCATTCAGGCTTGTCTTAGAAGAGCAATGCCCGAACTAGTGTCTCTACTCGATAAAACAGCTGCATAGGATATGAGATGCATGGACGAGTTTACCACTGAGTTTAGGGTAGTGAGCTGGGCATTAACTTTGTCGGCCACCCCTGCAGCTACCGTACCCTGGAGAGTATCTCCTAGCTCTTTCAGGAGATCTCTCTGTAGTCTCGTAAAATGGGTTATGTAGTTCAGTGATCGCAGAGAAAAAGTTGCTGAACTAAACATGCGCTTCCCATATCTATCCATGACCCTAGAATCTCTGTTAGGGGGATGGATAGAGGTGGCTATCTCAGATACTTCCTTTTTGGTGGCTGCAGCTACCGCCATGGCATCAACAGGCACTCCCTTTGTCAAAAATGGCTTGTCCACTGGGGCAGACATAATTTTGTTGGGTTTACGAGGAACAGGTTCCATGGCCTCCGGTGACTCTCATGCCTTACGAGAAATCAGTTCCATGAGCTCGTCATAAGGCGTAGACACCCAAGAAGTGGAAGGTTGAGACCCAAAAGCCTTCAAGTGCATGGATTCATCCTCAGTAGGGGTCTTGGACTGCCAATCAGCCCTCTGACTAAGGATCTCTAGTATCTCTGCAAAGGAGATATCCTCAGAGGGGGATCGAGAGGACCCTTCTGACTCATCTAAGTCCGTGTCAGATGTCAAGGACTTCTGTAGGGAGTCTAAGTGCCTCCTCTTGCACAATCTCTTCCTGGGCACCAACTCAGTGCGGGGATCTAGGGAGGTCTCAGAAGAGTAGGGGATGCCCTGTGGGGCTACTTGAGGCTCAGGGTCTCTACACTTAGAAGGATCGGTAGATGAAGAAGCAGACACAGGAGCTTGAGGGGAAGAGGGAAAGCTGAACCGATGCTGACGTTGTCTTTGGAGACAAAACTCTCCTCATAGCATCAAAGGCACCATGGCTCAGATGAGAACGAGTGGATGGACCTGAGAGTACCGTCCAATCCTCCCGTACCAAAACCCTGGGCTCCGAGCCCGAGGTAGGAGCTGACTCATCTGAGCCGAAGCCCTGAGAGGAAGAGTCGTCACCGACAAATCGGTTCGACTATCCTCCCCGGACCCGACGGGACAGCTTCAGCTCCTAGAGTCCTCAGTCGGCGCTGAGGACATCCGAGTAGATGGAGCCGATAGCACCGGTGCGGGTATTGGCTCCAAGGGTTCGACTACCATTGGTCCAATTTCCTTTGGCTCCCAGAGTCCAGTACAGCTTGGAGGAGGAGTAGACAAATCCAGTTCCATGGTTTTCAGTACCGACGAGCTGGTCGGGGCCGACAACAATTTGGCAAGTCCTGGTGCCTGTAAAAGCTTTTGCACTAGCAGATCCATGTCCAAATCTGAAAGGCTGACTGAGGACTTAGCTGAATGCACCGATGGTGCTTACTGGAGCAGAGGTGAGGAAGGAATTTCAGAGACCGGCTCAAAAACCTAGAGCGGCTCAAAAACCTAGAGCTGGCTCCGAATCAAAGGTACACTCAGTTCCGATGACTGTGGAACCGATGACCCTCCTTCTGAAATCTTTGCCTTTTTCGTGACTTTATTTGAAGATTTGGATTTTGAGGATTTGGAGGATGTACTAGTACCCTCATGGCTACTCAACACTTCAGAAAAAGATTGCTGTAGCAATCCCCTGTCTATAAGTTTCCTCCTTCTCTCCAAGAGGACTCTTGAAGAAAAGGAGTGGAAAATGCTGCAGGTGTCTTGGAGGTGTTTAGCCCCCAGACAGTAGACACATTGAATGTGTCCATCAGTGACGGACATTTTCTGCCCACAATCTGGGCATTTTTTTGAATCCCGATTTAGGATGGGATTTCTCCTTTATCATCCGACATACTTAAATAACACAAACAGTAAACTGCAAAAAGGTAAATTAGTAAAGTACTTACTGACTGAAAAGATCCACAAACAACTAAGCCCAATCTGGGCACTATCTATAACAATGTAATTATAGATTACAAATATAGGGCTAAAGAGGCCCACAGAAAAAAAGCCTGACTATTATAAGGATTAATAATAGTAAATATGGCTAAAGGCCCACACAAATGAAGAAGCCAACAGGGCCCTAACTTTTAAACTATTTATAACTATTGAACTATAGAATATATAAAAAGACCTAATGCTAACACACACTATATTGTTTAAACAAAAAGGAAAACTTTTTATAGACTTGCTGTTAATTTTTTTTCCCAAAAATGGTCCGAGCTAGTTGGATCACCGAGATCTCTCTTGCCATGGCAAACTAGATCTGAGATAATTCCAGCAGTGCATTGTGGGATAAGGGGCTTGGTCTCGAGCTACTGGCAAACCATCAGTGAGAATAAACGGTGAGATTTAACAACTTCACATCTACAATTTCTGAGCCAGAAACCACTCCTTATGTGGTAGATAGGTTACCTAGTGCTTACCACTCCCACTGATAAGCTAGAAGGTTTCTCTCCAGCACAGAAAGTCTTGGGGCCTCAGGAGCTTACAAACAGTCCTGGACAAAGCAAATCTGTATCTGGACTAGACTCATTACAGGAAAGGGGGAACAAGCTTAGAATTGTTTTTTAAGTAAAGTGGAAAAGGAGTAAAGTTAAGTAAAGTGGAAAAGGAGAAAGCTGGAACAGAAGTTAATTCAAGATTAACAATCTAAGTGGGTTGTCCTTCAAAAATATTCTCTCTCTGTTAGGTAGAATGAACAAATGACATTAGACTGGGAGGAGTGTCCCAGATCAAATATACAGTATGGGCAGGCAACTGCAAAGCCACCAAGTATAAGAACAAGACAACAATTGGGGGGGGAATATTACAGCTACTAACTGTAGCCACTAAATGAAAGTTTTAAACAGATAAAGGAGCAAGGAGACTCTTCACAATGCTTTTAACTGCAAACAAATCAGTTATATGATACCTGACTAGAACACAGAAACCTAAAAAAATCAAAAATACACAGAAAAGCATGGGTAGAGCACTCACAAACAAAAAATAGAACTCTCAGTATGAAAAAGCCATTTACAGTTAAGTAATTCAGTAAACATGCAACTAGAGTAATGAAACAGTATCTAACAATGAAAAATACAGTTAAAACAGTATAAAACACTACATAAATGCAGTGAAACAGTAAAAAAAAGCTTTATAACAGAGCAAAATGTAATAGGTTAACTTATAGCACAATTATAAGAGTTACAGAAGTGCAATTCAATGAAATAAGTGTAAGAAATAACTTATCCTGCTCTTGGAATCTTAAGGAATTTCTGTTTAGTCTCAGCAATGAATCACAATTCACAGCTTGATAAATACAAGCACAGCCTTTTACAGACACAGGGTTTATATACCAGACAGGATGGAAGAATCAAGAAGATCGAATTACTACTCAGTCCTACTAGCCCTGCTATTACCCAATCACTCATGCTACAGAAGGTCAGGAAACCCTGTTACTCTCAATAATAATGAAGACAACAGAGTATCAGCAAGCTGACAGAAACACAGGAGACTCAACAAAAAAACTACCAGGCTTGGACAACAGCAGGCCTCTATCAAGATTATGCCACCTGAGCAGAACACAGAAATCTCACGATAAATGCATAGAAAGAGCACTTAAAGAATCTCCAGGCTCTGCACCAATGAGGATGATTTTGATACTGAGTACACTACTTTGCACACTAATTTAAAAGAAACAGGTTATAGCGAAAGAAACCTCAACATGGGAACCAGCCTTGGGGAATATTAGAAATGGAAAAGTACACCCATATTTTTTTCCAACGAGGAGCTAATTTACGCAATACGGATACAAGAGCAAGAACCCAAGAAACACATGTTAACTGTACTCTCACTTATAGTATGGACAACAGGTAAATATGCAATATTATCAAAAGGTTCTGACCCATTTTAACAGCTGATGAAAAGCTAAGGGATATTATGGGTGAAACACCCAGGTTCACCTTCAAGAATAGAAAGAACATTAAAATATTACTATGTAATAAGGATGGTTTTGTTAATCAGATGCCCACTGTTAGAAAGGGCACTTTTAGATGTCAAAAATGTAAATCTTGTACATTCATTGACAGTAACAATATTTTTGTTCACCCTTGCACCAACAGAATCTACACTTTTGATGTCCATGCTGACTGCAATACTCAACATCTGATTTATTTAGCCTGCTACTATTAATGCACCACCTTTTATGTAGGTAAGATGGATCAACGGCTCACAGAGAGAGTGTTACGCTACCTAAGAGATATTAAAAATTTAGATCCAAATAATACACTTGCCGTCCATGTTTCACTCAATCCCACACACTATTTTAAGTTTAAAGTGATGGAAGTAGTCCCTCAGAACATAAGGGAAGGAGATGTGAAGAATATAACTGAAGTTCACGAAATTAGCAGGATAGTCAATATGAGAGTGAATCGCTCTCCTGGCTTAAAAAACATTGTTCCGCTTAAACCTGTACTGAAGGCTAGAAGACCCAGGACTGGTTCTAGCATGGAGGCTTGACTGCTAGGAAACATATGATTGGTCTTACCATGGGGGCCCGACTGTTAGTCAAGATTTCATTGGAGGACATCTCTATTGGCCATCGAGAGGATGTGCACTGAACTTGCAATAGTGATTGGCTAATTAGGATGTTAAGTAAAAATAGGAGCACGAACGATAACTACGATATGAAAAAGGCTAATATAGCCCAAAGCACTTATCAAAAGTTCATTTTGTGCTCATTTCTTTTACCGTTGTTTTCAATTTGGAGATTAAAGTTATATTTTTATAGCAGCTTTTATTTAGCCATGGTGGCTTACCGAGGATACTCCTTTTTTACTTTTACCTTTTTTCCTGTTGGTGCCTTTAGCAGTGCAACAGTGTTTTGATTCCGAAATACAAAAACAGTTAATACATTGTTTCTTAGAGCAAGTAAAAGGGGCCCAGGGGATATTAAATGCATTTATGAAGAAAATTCAGATACTGTCACTGATTTGGTGCACAAATTATTGAAGGGAAGGACTATGGCCAATGATGGGTCATTATACTCATACCATATCTTTGCACTAGGAGAAGGGGGTGAGCCATTTGAGGCAATCAGTGAAGTAAAAAGTCATGGAAGGCAACAGTGGTGTGAACAACCACCTGCAAAAAGAGCTACATCAGCACTGCCAGCACCTGCTTCTGTATCCCTAGCACCAGGGTCAAATACAGGTAATGAACGGAAGGTACCAACATGTTTTTTTGTAAAAGAATAAAGGGGGGGGGCATGTTAAGCATGATTGTGATTGTTACAAGACTTTGCGTAAAAGAAAGGAAGAACAGAGCCAAAACATTCACAAGACAAGTCAGAAATACAAGTCATATGTACAGAGACCTTACAATATTGGTAAAGACAGCTATAAGGGTCATCAATACACAGGAAAAGGGGAAGTAAGCCCTGTAGATTTTCAGACAACTTTGCCTATAAATCCAAAATACTTGGAAGAGTAGGCAGAGGAAATAACAAGGCAGAAGTTACGTAAAGAAATTGAAAAATGTAAACATGTAGATCACTCAGATACAGAGGAAGATCACAAACAAAATCATGCAGTGTGTCACATTGCAGCATACCTCTCAAGTGTACCTCATTACGAGGAACGTACCTCATTTGGGGTCTTAAAAAGTTCATGTTCCTCCAAGTTCCTCAAATGTTCCACATTGAAAGACTGTCACACATTCAGTGTTAGGAATTTTTGCTTAGTGAAATCCATTGTAAATAGAAATGAATCATATTATTTAATTAACATATCTTCTTTATAAGTAAAACTAGCATATTTTAACCATCCTATGACCTTCCTAGTTGAAGTTGTTAGTAAGCCATTAGTATGTGTTCCACATTTTGCCCATTTGTTCCACATTATGAGGGCTAGTGTTCCTCATTTTTGAGATCAAAGGTTGAGAGCTATGCATTGCATCTGACAACAAAAGTGAGAATGAGTGGATTTTCTTACAGTTGGAGTGTGCCCCCCCTACCCTGGTATCTTTCTTGACTCCCTTTAAAAAGGGCCAAGATAGAAGACCACTGATTGATATCTGGGCGGAGGAGGTCACTATGGCAAAATGTCTTATTAGACACAGGAGCAGCAGTATTTGTCACAAATAAGACAGTTACCTGGAAATCTTACAAAAAAGGTTTGCATTTCAGCATTTAATGGCATAGGATGCTATGCAGTGAGCAGCCAAGATGTAAACATACAATTTCACCAAGACGGACAGACATGGAAAGGTGCATTTTTAATGCATCCATTTTGTTCAACTACCATTATTGGTATTGATATTTTAGGACCTTTGGGCATAGTAACTGATTTACCTAACAGTATTTTGTGAATGGGAGACAGGCAACAGGGGAGGAAGAGGTAGGTGCAGTTTGCTGTGCAATCTCCCTACCTGAAAAAACTAATAAGCCTACAGGATATGTAAATACAGACAGTGAGGATGTGTGGCAACATTTACAACAACAATTTCCAAATCTGTTGTCAAAGGGACCCAGTGATTGTGGAAAGCTGGAAATGCCAGTGGGGGTAGGTAGTGATCAGAATTACATACTTCCCTTTGAAAAATGGTATCCCATTCCTAGGGAGGCAGAAGAACATATGGAAAAATGTATTGGAGATTGGGAACAGGAAGGAATCATACAAAAAGGCAACAGTCCCACAAATTCACTTATCTGGCCAGTTAAAAAGAAAGATGGTAGTTACCGTCTTGTCAATGATTTAAGAAAAGTAAATCAGTACACAACTCCTATAGCACATTTAATTCCAAGTGTTCCAGAGCTGGCTGCATGTATTAAGCCACAAAGTAAGTGGTTTACAATGATAGATCTAGCAAATGGCTTTTTTGCAGTACCGCTCAGGAAAAAAGACTGGCCAAGATTTTTCTTTACATTTAAAAATCAGCAGTATGTCATGATGAGGTTACCTCAGGGATTTCAAACAGTCCTGTTATTTTCACCAGATGGTAGGTTCCATTCTGCAACCATTGGCAAAAGATGATTCAGTGTTACATTACACTGATGACATACTAATTCAGTCTGAAACAGTAGAGGGGCATGTACGGCTTCTTAAAAGTCTTCCATACTCTGCCGCAGGCAGGGATTACCGTCAAAAGTGAAAAGATTCAGTTTATGCTAAGCTTCTAGGTACTATCATAAAACTATCAGGAAGGTCTCCTTGTCCAATGTGTGTGCAAGGCATTTTACAAACGGAAAAGCCACTAATATAGCAGATTTGCATAAATTCATGGGAATCATGAATTACAACAGGGAATTTACAGAGGAATATGCAGCTGTGGCAGTTCCTCTATACAGAATGTTACAGGAACAAAATCCAGCCTTTTAGAGTGAGGACCACATGAGGATGAAGCATTTTCACAAATAAAGGTAAAGTTAGCACAAGCTACAGAATTAATAGCACCACACCAAAGCTGCCATTTGTGTTACAAACATCAGCCAGAAAGAAAACATAATCTGTTGTATTGTTACTGGAATGGCCGCATGGTAGTAACAGGATGGAAAAAAACATTACGTCCTGTCACCTTCTGTAGTTGTAAAATGTCTCCAGTGGAACTGGGCTACCACCCATGTATACAACAATTACTAGCCATTTACTGGGGTATTAAGCAAACTGAGTACTTAAATGTATTTTCCAACATTATATATACATACATACATACAAATGTTTCAAGCACAGGCATTTAAAGCCCTTCTAGCTGGCCAGTAAGCAAGCATTATAGTACAAACACCACACCAAGCAGTAAAAGCTCTGGTGAACAACTTTGAAATGAATAAAATCACAGATGGTATTAGGCAATTAGTCCTTGCAAAATGAATGTCACTTTTCAGAATGAAAACTGTCACCATACAGACAAGGGACAAATATTATTTGTCAAATCACATGGGAAATGAAGGAAAACAGCATACCTGCTTAGAAAAAAATACTGACACCTGATGTACAATTTTTGACATCTGACTTTGACCATTTTAAGCCAGCTGTTTTTGTAGGTTTTGGGACAAAGGTAAATTCTGGACAGGATTTGCCTTAGTTCGAGAAAATGCCAACTTGGGGTCTCCTGAACTAATCAAGTTACCAGGACACATGTCAGCTCAGAGAGCTGAATTAGAGGCAGTATAGTATGTGCTTAAATATTACAATCCTGTTTATTTTCTCAGGCAGTGCATATGTAGTAAATTCTTTAAGACTGCACATGTACACTTGGATAAGGTGAGGATTTGTAGACAGTGCAGGCAAACCACTGCAAAATGCTGAAGTATTAAAAGACATATATAAATTAATAACAATGTCAAACCAGCAAGGGCAATACAGTATCTTAAAGGTAAAAGCACATCAGAAACTGACAAGTGAAACTTTCAGGTTAAATGCATTAGTTGACACATTAGCAAAACAAGCAGCACAGAGTGGAAAAGAACTTCCAGAGCATGTATATACTGATACAGAAGTCGGTGCCTTAAAAGAGTTAGATGAAGAATAATTTGAGGAAGACCTTATAAATATTCAAAAACAACAGGGCTTAAAAGAAGAAACTGATCAGTGCATGCTAGCAGGAATACCACCAAAAGAATATTATACATACACTACTTCTAAAGGATTACAGTTGCCATACATGACTTTTCAGTTGGCAAGGCAGTTGGTCAAGTTAAAGCAGCAAATACTGGGACATGTAGGAGCTGATAAGCTATGGGCAGTTGTAAAAGAAAAATACTGGAACCCAAGTTTAAAAAAATATCTGTAGGCTAATTGTAGAAGAATGTCTAATCTGTCTGCAGGTAAATGCCAAAAGTAAAAAAAAACCTCAGTTACATCGAGTACAGCCAGCAGACAGGCCATGGTATGCAGTTTAAATAGAGTATGCAAGTCCCTTGTCACAACAAAGGGAGGGTACAGATACCTACTAGTAGTAGTGGACATTTTTTTCAAAATGGGTAGAGGTAATTCCTACTAAACCAATGACAGCAAAGGCAACAGCAGAAGCTTTAAGGACAAATATTTTTTTGTCATTGGGGGTGGCCAAGAATTACAGAATCAGAAAATGGTCCACAGTTTGTCAGTGACCTAATAAAGCAAATGTGTAATCTGTTAGAAATTCAGCAAAGATTTCATGTGCCTTATCACCCATAGTCAAATGGAACTGTAGAGTGAATGAATCGTATGCTCAAGGAGCGCCTCAAAAAAGCATGTCTTAAAAAGGGAAATGTATGGGTGCAACATTTGCCAGGCATACTTATGGGTATAAGGGCAGCACCCAACAGTAAAACTGAAATATCTTCTTATGAAATCATGACAAGGAGAAAAATGCCATTACAGTTACCTTTTGATCCTGATACACCAGACAGTAAACCCATGTTGGAAATCAGTAAGCATCAGAAATGGTTACAACAGCTTACAGAAATATGTGACTACAATGCAAGAGAGCAAGCTTTCCATCTATAGAGAAAGGTCCCAATATTACTGCCAGAAGAAAACCTTCCCTGTGGAACAAAGGTATTAGTAAAAATGTTCCAGACAGAAGGACCATGGAATAGCAATTGGCAGGGACCTTTTAAAGTAGTAGAACAAATAGGTCCATTGGTGTACAAAATAAAAGGTAAAAAGAAAAACAGAACAGTGTTAGTGCATAAAGATCAAATGAGAGTAATCAAAAGCAGTAAAGAGACAGAGTCATAAAAGTGACACGTGTATTTTATGTCACTAAGTGTGCATTACAGTTCATATATGTACAAATGCCAGGATATTTTGTGCAAGCAAAAGCTAATGGCAAATAATAAATATGCTTGGCATATGCTATACAACAAATGGTTTAATATGTAAACAGCATTCTTCAGTGTATAAATCATGTTTTCTATCTGTGTAAACAATTTTGCCATTATGTTTTAAATTGTTCACAGAACTTGCTCCTTAATTAATTTGTATGTATAGCAACAAATCAAAGCTTTACATTTATAACACATATGTGTTTATTTTAGAAAACAAGGCTGCAATGCCTTTGCAATAAAATCTACAAGCATCGCCAATGACTAATGTAAGATTTTCACTAAAAATCACTATATACAGTCATAAATAAAAGTAAACAGTTGATTGTTTAATTAACCTTCTGCAATTGCTGAATTAAGTCATAAATTACAGTTCATTAAAATGAACCATAAATAATTAATGTGTAACTTTAAACTTTATTAATTTAATATTATAAATATTTGTTACTAATTTCATATATTTTATTAATTTTCCCCCTCCTTTGTTCGGGTCAATTGTACATAGTGTATATAAAGGTTTATAATATTTGTTTATTGATGATTGTATTGTTAAACATTATATTATTTGGAAAATAAAAAAAATATTTGAAAGATAAATTACAGTTCATAACTGGTGGGACATTTTTACAAGATGGTCTACCAAAGGAAAAAAGTTGTTAAATTGGATAATTCATCCAATTCTAGTAGTAATGGTCATTATTATCATGTTAACCATATAAAACTGTGTTTTGACTTGCTGTATCAAAAGAAAACTAAAGATTTTGTTTCCTAATGTGTTTTCAATAGATTAAAGTAAAAATTATGATTTGACCAAGGAATATATATCAATGTAAACTGTTTTGTGTGTTTTAAAACAAAAAGGGAGAACTGTTAGATATATATTTAGATATTTATAACAATGCATATATACTTTTGTTTATTAGAATATATATGTAGTACAATATAACAGTGCATGCACACTTCTGTCTGTTAGATACATGTACACTTCTGTTTGCTAGAATACATGTAGGAAAAAATAGTCAGTTAAATGTATGTTTTTGTTTGCTAGCATATATACACTGAAGGGTTAAACAGCTCTTAGCTGAAGGCATCCAACTGTGCATGTAATACAAAATATTTTGTGTCTGGTACAACTTCAAGGAAATGCCAATTCCTGAGAACCAGGTGTAGGGAGTATTGGAGACAAAAACAGAAACAGAACTTCCTAGAAGAAGAAAGACTCCCTAAAGGTTTAAGATTATTCACTTTGAAACAGAACACAAAGTAGTTTAACAACAGAATGCATGACATCAGTAGAATACAAAAGGTATTAACAACAACAGACTGTTTCATGGACAAGATCCGGATGGTACAGAAAATGTATATAAAGGACATTAAAAGTGTATGATGTTACATCTGATTTTTGTTAGATCTGGTATATGTACTGGAGGGTTGCTAATCTGTACTGGTCATGAAAAAACAAACCTGAAACAGTAAAGCTATAAACTGTACAGTATTGTATGTGTTGTCTGTTGCATAGACAAGTTATTTTATTAGTACTGTGTATAATATAGTGCTAAAAAGATTAATAGTCTGCAAAGTTCAGTGCATTAATCAGACTTTGGTTTCAGCAAGGCACCAGCAAGCACATGCGAGAAGCAGACATCGGCATCTGCACATCTGCATTTAACTTTTCACCTTTTACTAAACCAAACTGCTGTGAATCTAGCCTGATGAGACTTTTAATGTTGATGCTAATCAAGTGTGTTACTAGTATGTTCAATGGCCTTACAAATAAGACTTATCAGGCTGATAGGTCTATATCTTTTGGGGTCAGTAGTAGGGGCAAATTTACAGAGTGGCATTACCAATGCTGTAACCATACTTCCGGAACCAAGCCTGTAGCTACGGTTCAGGTTAAGTAGCTTATGTAGAGGTTTTACCAAGGTATGTCTGGTACTATTTATCAAGCAGCCGGATACGTTATCTGGTTCTTAGCCTTGGGCAGCACTTCAACATGTGCTCATTACTAATGATGAGGAGTTTGAGACCTACAGAGACCAAAGGGATTTGGATCATCCCCATCAGGAGGGAAATCTGTACTAAATTTATTTGTTAGGATATTGTCAATATCCTAGGTTTTGTCATTTAGTAGGAGCTCTGAAGATTGTTGAGTGTTGTTTCTTAGTTTTCTGACATAACTAAAGGACGAGTGGTAATTGGCCTTGGCTTCACATACCAGCCCAAGTTCATGCTCTGCCTTAGTCAATCTAATAATCTTTTTTAATTCTTAGTCAGTTCCTGCTGATTTCCTTGACTTGGATGTCTTGAGATCACATGTGTACCCTGAGTTTTTCCTTTTAACTGTAAATTTTATTTAAGCTGTTGGGTCATCGGGATCACAATTACAGACCATGGGATGGTAACACCAATCACTAACCAAATGGGACAGGTTAAATTGACAACAACTGTAGCTAGCCTAGTACTTACCTTTGAACCTATTTGTTTAAATTTCCTGTTATATGTGAATCTGGCTGGGACTGATGATTCTATCCATTTATGTCGGTGTAAAATTCTTTGACAAATCTATCTGTTAAGGCAAAGTCTGCGGTACTATTGGTGTAAGTATATTTTGAGATGCCTTCACAGAATTTGGATCTGTACAGTCAAAGTCTTTGAATTCTGATTGGCTTTGGAGAGGTTAGATGAGATTTGAGGGAAAACGTTACTAGTTTATGGGCTGACTTAATCAGAGAGGCAATTATTAAGGGAGTTGGGAAAGATAATGCTACATTTGTAAGTAGCTAGTCAAAAATATTTTGTCTTCAAGTTGTAGCAATCTGGTCCACTGAATTTTTATTTATTAGGTCTAAACACGTATGAGAATATCCTGTCTTGGTTATCTAAGAGTTCATCCACAACATTTAGGAAACTGACATAGGCTTTCCAGGTCATGAAAGGGTGCAGCAACAGGCAGTAAACTAATAGTTGATTTTTAGTCTGATTTGGAGTATGACAAGTTCAATTTGTGGGTATCTTGGAATCTGTCTAGAGGTGGTATGGTCTCTCAGAAATATGGATATGCACACCCCAGCTGCCACTGGGCCTGACAGCATGGTAGGTACTAAACTCAGATATGGTAGTAGTGCTTTATGATCATTTAAACCAAGTTTCCATGATTAAACATACATGGATGCCTTACAAAGACACGAGCACCTCAAAGTTGGGCAGCTTGTTGCTTCCAGTTCTGGCACGGAGTATAGCGATCTTTATGTTACCCTGTTTTGATATTAATATGTTTAAAGCATTGGAATGCTCATTAACTGAGCTTTGTCTAAAAAGGCACTATGGGGATAGTAAATAGTTTAGACAGTATGCAGAATCTTTGAACAAGAGGTGTAGACCATCCATTGCAAAGCAGCTAGGACTGTCCATCATCTCGTTCCATGCTGACACATACTCTGTCCCCTAGAATGACACCAGTTGCTTAGGTAATTGTTGAAACCAATCATATTTGTCAGTACATGATCTGTACCTGCTTAGTAAAACAGTGCAATGATTTATTCATGAGTCTATTACATAAACATACTGCATCACTTAATGCTGCTCTAACCTACTGTCATTGTCTGCCTCTAGTTAACATCTACCATTTACTTAACTTCCATCTACCATTTACTGAAGCACTTGGCCTGCTATCTGTCACCATCATGGAACCACTGCCTGTTTTGCCCCCGCCCCCAATCTGGCACAGTTTGTTGGCATTTCAAGCACTAAGGCAGCGTAGCAGCTGTCTTATTACCATCAACTCCTTGTTTTAATCAAATACTAACTTTACATACAAAAAAATGTAAATATTTACTCAGAATGGAGACCTGAGCTTTCCCTATAGCTTACATATAGTAAACAGCTCTTCAATTTCATCAACATATTCCAAGGTGCTCACAAGAACAATATCAAAGCCTTTTAAACTTCTGTTTAGCATACCTCTGCCACTTAAAAATACAACTGTTACAATTGCACCTACAACAGCTCCCTTCCAAATCCAAGGTAAATCACCAGTACCACAAGCCTAAACACCTAAACCCTTAGGGTCCTCAAAGCCTGCAGCTGCCTCTGGGAACATCTTAGTTTTTGGTGACTCCATAGGGAAGCACGCAGATGTTACACTTATTGAGTGATAGTAATCTCTGTGCTACCAGGATTCATAATGACACAATCCTATCCAATTCTCCACTGCCCTAAATGACTGACTTGCAGTTGTGCTGTTGGTGTGAATAAGTACAGGCACTCTCGTCTACAGGAAATTCAGAGAGACATGGTGGAAGTCTCTATGAGCTGTATGAGACAGGTAAGACACTATTGTTAAGCAGTATTTTACCATCCCTGAGAATGGTGGCCAGGTTCACAGATAAAATAATTACTTTCAACAACTGGATGGCTTGATGTAATTCCAGTCAGATCCAATCTATTTATTTATTTATTTATTTATTTGACATGTGTTGACCAGGAAAGTCCGACTGAGCTAGTACCCTTTTTCAGTGGAGGTCCAGGGAGAAAAGCTCCACAGAATAAACAATATGCACTGTTACAATTCATAAAACTATTTAAAATTTTACAATGTGCACCAAGGTAGGTATTCAAGATTCAAGGTTTACACAACTGAAACCGACACGAAAAGAGAACAGAAGCCGAGGGAAGAAAATACAATTAGAATTAAATGTACACAATCAAGTAGGTATGAACGTTTGATATAAGGTACAAAAGATGTGGTAAACATGAAGCTTGATGCATTTTAGCCATGGCAGGTTGGATATGATTCAGCATTGTGCAGGTTATTTCAGGAAGTTAGGGGGAGTAGTAAACATTAAAACATAGTGAAGAGAGAATAGTGAAGTGGTAGCAGAGAATGGGTAGGTTGGGATTGAGATTTAGATTAGGGAGGGTGGTCTGGTCTATACTTAGTACAATGACATGTCCAGGAATTAAGCAGATGATATTTTACAGGTTGTTTAAATTCATGTGTATGAGCTAAGTTTTGTGTAAGGGTAGTTTGTTCCCAGCTATTATTCCTGACATAAAAAAGTGCAATAAACCGGTTCCATGCAAACTGAAAGATAGTAATCTATACAAGTATAAAACAACAGACTTTACATAAAATAAGATATTATGTAGATGTACTCATATTCAGACAAAGATCTGAATACACTAGCCTACCTGGGGACAAATGGTGCCCCCTTCACTGTGCCCCTTAGCTACAAATAATAATGATATATAAAGCAAAAATCTCAGTGAGGGAAAACAGCAATTTATACTAAAAAAAAATAAATTAATAAACATAATTTCATGCAATTAACTCCAGGTGGCTGTAACATTAGCATGCCTGACTGATTTATATAAGCTTTGGCTGGCAAATCTTTTTACCACATGACCTAACTGCTCAGACCTCTCTTTAACTATTTAAAACTAACCTAAGACTTTTCTTCACTAACCACTGGTTATGTTCTTGTACCATTCCTGATTAACTCTCTGACCTCACAGTATCGAATACTATCTTACATTTTTACTAAATACTAACCTTTATTACTAATTGAGTTATCATGCTAGTCATGTCTACTATTAGCCATGACTAACTTTAAAAATTTTTTTTATTTTTTTTTTTTTTTTAAATTTGATACCTAAAGGATGTAACATTCTGCTAATGTCAGTTTTCTTTATTTGTATCTCGGATTTGATCTGTTTTTTTATTATTTTATATTCTTGTATGCATGTATGTATTTGTATCTATGTATGTATTCTCGTATGTTCCTTAATATGTTTCTTCATATATCTTATAAGTTTTGTGGAGCTTTTCTCCCCGGGCCTCTACTGAAAATGGATATGTATCCAGTTAGACTAGCCCGGTCAACAAATGTAAAATAAAATAAAATAAAATAAATAACTATAACCTATAAATAGTAATTATACTGAATCATATCATACGGCACCTTTATTGAATTATCACTTGTGACATAGGCAAACTTCACAAAATCAAACACCAAAGGCAAACTGTTGAAAAAACACCAAGTGGCACAGTGCTAGCAAAACTAAAACTCCGGACCACAATATATATACCATATATATACACATTACACATACATAGATGTATTATTGTATTCTTGTATTTTTAATATGACAAATGTCAGGTCTCTTATTGTTCAATAGGCTTTAGGTATTTAAAGGGTTGTAAACCCGAGTTATAGAATACACTTTTGCGTACCATGTTGACATCATTTGTTTACTTTTTATTTTAATTTGTATTTTAACTAGTTGTGGTTTACTTTTAAGCCACTAGTCTCAATTTGTTGACTTTGGGAAATATGCTTACACCTAACAAAATAGCAGCAAATAGTTTTAATCATGTTGGTTTAATTATTTCAGCAGCAGTTATGTTACTTAATTAATTGACAATCAGCTATGTATACATAAGGAGTGGTTTTTAACAAAACTATTATCTGATGAAGGTGGGGAGAATGCTCTCTACCGAAAGCGCTCATTTTTAAATAAAATCGTTGAAACTTGGTTTGTTGCTGGTGCAGATATTGTGGTCTGGAGTTTTAGTTTTGCTAGCACTGTGCCACTTGGTGTTTTTTCGACATAGGCAAACTTACATTCATACAAAAGTAATCAAACTATAATTAATATAATTAATATAACAAATATTACACTTCACATATATTGCTATATATCATATAACCTAAGCAACTTTTCATAAATTATAAAGAAACATCTTTATTAAACCATCACTTACTATATAAGCAAGCATACTTTTATATAAATGAAAACAAACCGCACTGACACAATCCTAGCTGCAAGCATTTTACATCACAAACCACACTGACTCACTCCCGGTTGCAAACATTATATATCATTATAATCTACCCAATCTTTTTCAGTCAAACATTACATAGCTCATTTAAGTCCTGCCACCTTTTAAATGTTATTCCTCCCTTGTATGTACTGTTCCCACAATTCCCATTTTTTCCGATATAGTTTGCTCCTATACTAGAAGCAGTGAATACAGTAACAGAGATAAAACAACTGGAAGTGAGATCTTTAGAACATCCCTTAAACATTAGGGATAAAAAATACATCTTCCCACTGCAGGCACTAGTGAATAGCAGAAGCACTTTGCAGGTCTCTTACAATTTTTCTAAGCTTGTAATTAACCTACTTTATTTATGTATTTATTTATTTTATTTATTTTACATTTGTTAACCAGGAAAGTTTGACTGGGTACAGGTCCACTTTCAGCGGAGGCCCGGGGAGAAAAGCTCCAGGTGTACATTACTATATTACTATTTACTAGTAAATTATAGTGAAAAATATTACAGTGAAATTACAAAAATGGAAATTTAAAAATATGTATCGATAGGGACAATTTCCAATCACATATTCATTTTAACGATATATATATATATAGGCAGGTACAATTTTAAGTCGCATACACACAGGATAGGTTGCTAGTAAGTTATCTAAGAAAGAAAAAGTTAAATCCTTCTCATTCTTTTCATAGAAAAGAGTTACACAAATTGTAAGTGACTAGTGGCTCACTGACATACTCGTGAGGCTTACACGTACAGATTCTGTCAGTTTGGGGTTAGTCAGGGTTAGTACAGGGACAAAGTCAATGTGTTTGCAGGTATTTTTTAAGAGATGTTTTGAATTGGGGTAAGGAGGGGTCATTGGTGAGTTCTGCAGGAAGAAGGTTCCATTTTTTTTCCGACAAAGTTAGAGAACAGTGATGTACCTGCTGAATTGTTGGATCTAACAGCCTGCACTAGTACTCTGTTGGAAGAGCAAAGAGTCTTTAGATTACTATAGGGGGTGATAATGTTTTTCAGTACTGGTGTACTGTGTGGGTTGTAGAGAATTTTATGTATAGTTATTAGTTGGGTAAATTGCAGTTGGTTGGGTAATTCTAGCCAGCTTATTGATTGGAGGTTAAAACAGTGATGTGTTCTAAAAGCTGACACTGTGGCAAATCTTGCAATGTTATTATAGCAGCTATTCAATTTATTGAGATTTGACTTGGATAGATTAGCAAAGATGGTTGAAGCATAAAGAAGGGTTGATAGCAGATGTGTACGGGCAATAACAGTTCTGGTGGATGGGGTTAGGAATTGCTTGATCCTATATAAAGAGCCTAGTATTTTGTTGACTGTTTTAATAGTTTTGTCTATGTGAGCATCGAACTTAAGGCTATTGTCTATGATTACTCCCAGTAGTTTAGTGCTAGGTTCTGGGGAAATTATGGTATCATTGTTAGATGTTATTGTGAGGGGTAGTAAGTAGATCTTGCGAGTGGGGGAGAAGAGCAATAGTTTGGTTTTGTTTGGGGTTAGTAGTAGTCTGTGACCTGTCAGCCAGTTCTCTGCTTGGTTGAAAGTAATTTGTGATAAAGCTTGTAGATCTGAGGGGAAGGTGGCAGAGCAGACTAATGTGGAGTATCTGCGTACTGAATACAAGTTGCACATGAGATAACTTTATGCAGGTCATTAATGAAGGAGAATAAGAGGGGACCCAAAATAGATCCTTGAGGGACTCCGAGAGTGACTGGTAAAAGGGATGACAGATTCTATTTCCATAGTACAGCTTTATTCTGGTGACAATTTAGTACTGCTTAAAATAAGTTAGAGCAGATCTAAGAACAATGCAAAATCAGGGTCAACTCGGTCAAAGTAAGACACAGTCTGCCCGCAGACGTTGTGAAAGATGCCAGTGACTTGGGCAAATCAGCTCGCAGAAGCTGTGTAAAAACGCCTTTGACTTGGACTACTGTAATTCTATTTACATGCAAGAAAAAAATACCTTGATTTCTTATGTCTAGCAGAACTCATGAAATTGGTTCTGGTAACCAGAGGACAAAAGAGTAAAATAAGATGATGTTAGTATGGTAGCCTCCATGACAGCCATTTCATGGTAAAACACATTAAATAATAAGAATCGCTTAGAGGGGATTTGTTGGCATTAAAACAAGTCAGAATACAGAGAAACAACAAGCAAAAAACACATTTATAGTAAGGTTTCCTCTCACCTTCCATGGAAGTGCTACATTTGAGTCTGAAGTCTACAGCAGCACCCTATTTTACAAATTACTTCATCAACCTGCGCACAGTCGACTGTAATTTTAAAAGATACAGAAAGCTGATAAGGTGGATGTAGGGAAACAGTGTAACAGCTCAGAGTGATGATGTGCCAGTGTTTACGACTGGACAGGCAACACAGTAAACTGGTTTTGCCCAAAAGCAAAACCATTATCTGCTGTGACTGTAACTTTCTTTTATTATTATTTTTGGAATGTCTAGGATGATTTCAAGAATTTCTCAGCCTCCTACAGAAAAGGTCAGAATGATAGAGTGAAGCAAGTCAATATGACGTTGGCTTACATTTTTCCTTCTCTTTCTTATATTAGAAGTTCCCCTGCTTGAAACAGTAAGTGAAATCTCTAAGGCCTGAAAGTAAATGAGAAGAGAACATTTCTCTTTAGCCACTGCATGGACACAAGGAATGCCTCAGCCTCTCAGATCAAGATTTCTGAAACAGGCATATGATAGAAAGCAAGTAAATGAACATCTGCCCTCAACTTCCTATCAACTAGGGGCGTTGAAAGAAGCATCACAGCAAATGTGAAGGATCCAAACCTACAGCTAAGAACCTTACATTTAAGTTAGAGGAAAGGGGAGGTGTTGACTGAGCAAAAGAGAGAGCATCTCACCTCTAACAGAAAATGACACACTTCAAGTGACAATAAGAGGCATGTAACAACAAGAGCAAAGGGCTATACATACGTATAACTGAGCCTACAGATGCATGCTGGGAAATCTCAGTCTCCATAGTGGATCCCTACCACACAACTTAACCAGTAAACTTACCTTACCATGTGGTATTAGTAAAATCAAACTTCCATTATTTGTTAGGAGGGTGGCCTAATGGTTAAGGTGTTTGCCTTACAAACACAAACTGCAGGGTTTGACTCTCACAAGAGATAATTGGCTAGGCTTAAAATAGCTTGCAAGGGCGGTTAGCCTAGTACTAATCTATGAACCTAAGAACCTATAAAAAAATCACGTGTTATTAAGGTCTACACATTTTCTTTCCTCTACTTCATCCATATAAATTAATTTACAAACTTCCAGCTTTACTGTTAATGACAAGAAAAAATTAATTCCAAGACAAACCACCTCAAACATTTACAAGATTATAAGTGTAACTGCTTCAAATATGAACAGCAACTGTTGACAAGCTGGCCATTATAAAGTTTAGTTATCTTTAATCTTGTTAGGCTATATAGTTTTCTATCTGCACATTGACTAGTGATAAGCAGAGATGTGAAATTAGATTTAAGTTGTAGGTGGTTGTGCTATAATGCTGTATTAGATATAACTTAACACATGATGTTTACAAAAGCTCTGTAAATTAGTTCCAAGTAAGTATATTACATCTTTCAAGTGTTTGTCTCTAGCTAGGTTGTAGGTATGTATCTCCCACCCGAGGACACTACTCCCGTAATATGGTCTGCTCCTGAGCTAAGTTACAGCAGTCACTGCCATGAAGCAGACTATTACTCCAAACATCATGAAACGTCACTACAGCTGTTACCTTCCCTGTGGCACTATACAGTATCTAAGCTCTCTGCAAAACTGCTCAAAAATATTTTCTTAATTACGGTACCACATGTTCTTTCCTCAATTTTTTATTTGTAGCATGACTGTAGCTAAAAACAGATCACTGGAGCTGAATCCACTTAAATAAATAAATAAAATAAAATAAAATAACACTGCAGGAGAATCTGGGGAGGGATGACTATACTCTTGTACCATGAGTGGTTCAGTTCATAGGTTCATAGATTCATAGGTTGATACTAGGCTATCTGCCCTAGGGCATTTACAAGCCTAGCCAGAGTGTGTTTGGCTTTCGTCACCCTTTTAAATGAGTCTACTGTGCCCTTTTTAGGTTAGTTTACTGTGCCTCTGTCTAGTAGTGACACAGAAGTGATCCCCGGGGTAAACCTATGATCTCCCATCCACTCCTCAAGATTCCTCTTGAAGACGGTCAGTGAGGGTCTCTGCCTGACATGGACTGGGATTCTATTCCAGAGGGCTGGGAGCCTCTGGGTTATAAATCTGTCTCTCCAGCATGTCCTATTAATTTCTGTGTTGAGGTTCAAGTCCCTTGAACACATAGCTCTAAGGGATTTGGATATTTTGAGGTGGAGCATGTCCATTAATTCTGGGTTGGACTTGGCTTTATACATCAGGCACAGATCGCCTCTAAGTAGGCGGTATGCAAGTGAGTAGAGCTGGAGTTTCTTTAACCGAGCAGCATAGGTCATCTGTTTGAGTTCCTTGATCCTCTTGGTGAGGAACTTTTGGGGTCTTTCCAGTTGCTGCAGGTGTCGGGTAAGGTACATCCCAAATGGGGCACTGTATTCAATTATGGGCCGGATAGTGATGAGTAAAGGGGCACAATGACCTCCCTTGATCTGGATGTGAATCCTTTCATGATAAGGTGGGCTATATAGAAGGTCTTTCTAACCACTTTGGCAACGTGGTTGTCAAAGGAGAGATTACTATCAACTTGGGTCCCCAGGTCCCTAATTACTTCCTCTGTACTTAATGGATTACCGCCTATGTGGTAATTTATGGGCACTTTGTTTTTCCCAAAGGGGATGACTATACACTTTTTGGCGTTTAACTTTCAGCCATGGCTTTGGCACCAGTTATCCATCGCTGTGAGACCCTTTTGGAGGATGCTTGTGTCAGCTGGAGAGTTGATTATGGCACCCAGTTTGCAGTCATCTGCAAACTTGGTCAGCCATAGTCCTCCTGTGTTTGCCTATACCTCAGAAAAATATATACCGAACAAGAGAGGTCCCAGGACTGAGCCTTGTGGGATGCTACTTGTAACTGGTTTAGAGTATGACATGGCTCCCGCAATTCTGACCATGTGCGTTCTATCCTTGAGCCAGTTTGCAACCCATCTTATGACGTAGGGGTTGATATTTAAGCTGGAGAGCTTATTTATGATGCCAGAGTGGGGTATTGTGTCAAAGGCTTTTGCGAGGTCCAGGTAGGCTGTGTGGACTACCTTCCCTTCATCTATGGAGTTGGTGACTGTTTCAAAGAAATCGACTGGGCTCAAGAGGCAGGATCTGCCCTTAACAAAGCTGAATTGGGTAGGATCCAGCATCTGTAGGTCCCCAATGTCTTTGTTTATGAGTTCCATGATGATCCGCTTCATAGCTTTGCAGACCAGGCTAGTCAGGCTTATGCGGCGATAGTTTCCAGGGTCTGTTGAGGCACCACCTTTGTGGAGTGGGACCACTGTTGCTGTATGCCATTCCTTGGGTGCATATCCTGTAGTAAGGCTGAGACTGAACAGTAACTTTATATGAGGTTCTAGCTCTTCTTGGAGCTCGTGTAGGATGCAGCCCGGGACAGCGTCCAGTCCCATTGATGATGTGTTATTTGCTTTGGAGAGGGCAGCTCTCACCTGAGCATCTGAGATGTCAGGGAGACAACTCTCTGCTGGGATAGATATTTGCTCTTTTGGGGGGGAGGGGGGGAGTTTGCACTGAACCTGTCTGCCAGGATGTTGGCAATGTCTGTGGGTTCAGTGTATTTTTTGTCATTTTGGACTAACTCCGAACATATCTGGGAGTTGCCACCAGGTTCCTAACATAACTAAAGAAGGCCTTGTGATTATCTTTAGTGTCCTGTGCAATTTTTCTCTCGAAGCTGGCCTTGGATGATTTTATGAGGGACCGTAGTTTTTTGCTAGTACTGATCACAGATGCCTTCCCTTTTAGGGATTTTGCTCTATCATGTAGTAGCTTCCTCCTTTTGTTGTATAGCTTATTTATGGCTGGGGTCCACCAGACAGGATGCTTGCCTTTGGAGGATTGGGTCTTGGTTTTATTTGGGATTGCATGATCCATGCATTCCTGTAGGTGTCCACAGAATGCATTTATAAAGGATTCTGCAGTTTGGGCCATAGTTTCTACTGGCCCGGGGGCTTTGAAGGATTTCACCTCGGTTTTGAGAAGTGTGAAATTAGCTTTTGAGAAGTTTTTCACTGTGGTTGTCTGAGCTGGTGGTGGGGTTGGGATGTGGATGTCCAGAGAGATTAATTTATGGTCTGATCTTACCAATGAGAAGTATACCTCTGGTGTGGAGCAAAGAGTCCCCATGTTTGTGATGATCAGGTCCAGTATGTTTTCCCCTCTTGTGGGAGTGGTGACTAGTTGTTCCATAGCATATGAGTTTATAAATTCTAGGAATTCTAGTATATTTTCCCCTCTTGTGGGAGTGGTGACTAGTTGTTCCATAGCATTTGAGTTTATAAATTCTAGGAACCTTTGGGCTAGGTTGTTGGGGCTTTTGTAATGCTCCCAGTCTATGCTTGGGTAGTTGAAGTCACCCAATATAATGGTGTTTGGAGAGACCTTCATATTCTCCAGTGTTCTCAGGAAAGCTGAGTGAGGTTCCTGAGTTTGGGAGGGTGGTCTGTAGCAGGCTACAAACTGAAAGGCAGTTTTGCCCACTGTTAGTTGCACATGGAAGGTCTCCGATGCTTTGTGCAGTGCCACTAACCTGGAGGTGTGGGTATCTTTGATGAATATGGATACTCCCCCTCCCTTTGTGGTTCAGTCCGAGTTTTGGGGTCGAAAAGCATGGTATGAGGTATAACCTGGTAGTGCTGGGGTGCTCGCGGGAGCCTTGAACCAGGTCTCTGTTACTGCACAGACATCGATATTGTCCATATTGAGGAGAGCTTCGAGTGCTTGCATTTTGAGGTTTAGACTTCTGGCGTTGAGCAGCATTACCCTTACTTTCTTTTTCCTTGTGTTGTCTATGGAGGTGGGTTTGTCTTTTGAGCCTTGCCTAAAAAAGGCACTATGGGGGTGGAAAGAGCCTTTGCCAGTATCCGAAAGCCCAGGGGTAACAGGTGCAAGCCGTCCCTAGTGAAGCAACGTGGCTTGTCGAGCATGTCATCCCAGGCTGACAGACACTGGATCCCCTTTGAATGACACCAAAACGTTAGACAATTGTTAAAATTGATCATTTTGTCTTTATACTGTGGCATCATTCTTGGTGAAGGTAAGATGCTACTCAAGGTCAGGGTCATACCTGCCTGGGCTACAGGATCAGAGAGCTCCTCTATGTCTCTTTTCATGTAGTCCAGGGAGGTACATCTCAGGTCATTCATACCAGCATGGACAATGACTGAGTCATATTTGTACCTGCTTTGGAGTGACCTGAGTGCTTGTGTTATGTTGTGGATCCTGGCGCCCAACAGGTAGCTCACCATGACCTTCTCCTTGTTCAGCCTGGTGAGTGGGACGTCAGTGTGTCTGACAATAGAGTCACCTATTACAAGTGTATCAGGTGTGTTGTTTAGCCTTAAGGGCTGTGACTGTTTGGCACAATGACTTTGTGAAGTATGTGTTACACGTGTTTTGTTTTGGGGTAGCGGTTGCTTGGATGTCTGTTTTGGAGGTCTCTGCTGCTTAGGCAGACTTATATTTAGAGCCTCCGAGTATGTTTTTGTGCGTTTATGTGTATGGTTTGCTGTCATGGTAGGTCTATGTGTGACTGGATTTGTGGTGTGTGTGGTTACCATCTCCTCCTGACTGACTGCGCCAGAACTGAGTTGAGAGAGCTTAGCCTCCAGTTTGGCTATATGGTTGCATCTCTCGCATATATTAGTACTAGCTAGAGCAGAACTATAGCAGAAAGAAACAGTAAAAACATCATCCTAGCCAAGGTTCAGGGGTTTACAGATGTCCAGGAAAGATGACGGCACTGTCAGCCAACAACAATCATATGCAACTATGTATATGAGGACAGGCGTAGACATTAAAGTCGAATGGTGAGGATCTGTAGTGTGGATTATACTTTGGTGGTGAACATGACAAAATATAAGTTAAGGAGATGAAGGAAAATCAAGGGGGGGCAGTAAACATGACAAAATATAAGTTAAGAAGATGAAGGAAAATCAAGGGTGGGTGCCAGTAAACATGACAAAATATAAGTTAAGGAGATGAAGGAAAATCAAGGGGGGGCAGTAAACATAACAAAATATAAGTTAAGGAGATGAAGGGAAATCAAGGGGGGGGCAGTAAACATGACAAAATATAAGTTAAGGAGATGAAGGAAAATCAAAAGGGGAGGCCAGTAAACATGACAAAATATAAGTTAAGGAGATGAAGGAAAATCAAGGGGGGGCAGTAAACATGACAAAATATAAGTTAAGAAGATGAAGGAAAATCAAGGGGGGGGGCAGTAAACATGACAAAATATAAGTTAAGAAGATGAAGGAAAATCAAGGGGGGGGAGGAAACATGACAAAATATAAGTTAGGGAGATGAAGGAAAATCAAGGGGGGGCCAGTAAACATGACAAAATATAAGTTAAGAAGACAAAGGAAAATCAAGGGGGGCCAGTAAACATGACAAAATATAAGTTAAGGAGATGAAGGAAAATCAAGGGGGGCAGTAAACATGACAAAATATAAGTTAAGGAGATGAAGGAAAATCAAGGGGGGCAGTAAACATGACAAAATATAAGTTAAGGAGATGAAGGAAAATCAAGGGGGACAGTAAACATGACAAAATATAAGTTAAGGAGATGAAGGAAAATCAAGGGGGGGCAGTAAACATGACAAAATATAAGTTAGGGAGACGAAGGAAAATCAAGGGGGGTAGTAAACATGACAAAATATAAGTTAAGAAGATGAAGGAAAATCAAGGGGGGGCCAGTAAACATGACAAAATATAAGTTAAGGAGATGAAGGAAAATCAAGGGGGGGCAGTAAACATGACAAAATATAAGTTAAGAAGATGAAGGAAAATCAAGGGGGGGCAGTAAACATGACAAAATATAAGTTAAGGAGATAAAGGAAAATCAAGGGGGGGGCAGTAAACATGACAAAATATAAGTTAAGGAGATGAAGGAAAATCAAGGGGGGCACTAAACATGACAAAATATAAGTTAAGGAGATGAAGGAAAATCAAGGGGGGCAGTAAACATGACAAAATATAAGTTAAGGAGATGAAGGAAAATCAAGGAGGGCAGTAAACATGACAAAATATAAGTTAAGGAGATGAAGGAAAATCAAGGGGGGGCAGTAAACATGACAAAATATAAGCTAAGGAGATGAAGGAAAATCAAGGGTGGGTGCCAGTAATAATGACAAAATATAAGTTAAGGCGATGAAGGAAAATCAAGGGGGGGGGAGCAGTAAACATGACAAAATATAAGTTAAGGAGATGAAGGGAAATCAAGGGGGGGCAGTAAATATGACAAAATATAAGTTAAGGAGATGAAGGAAAATCAAGGGGGGGCCAGTAAACATGACAAAATATAAGTTAAGAAGATGAAGGAAAATCAAGGGGGGCCAGTAAACATGACAAAATATAAGTTAAGGCGACGAAGGAAAATCAAGGGGGGGCAGTAAACATGACAAAATATAAGTTAAGGAGATGAAGGAAAATCAAGGGGGGCAGTAAACATGACAAAATATAAGTTAAGGAGATGAAGGAAAATCAAGGGGGGGGCAGTAAACATGACAAAATATAATTTAAGGAGACGAAGGAAAATCAAGGGGGGCAGTAAACATGACAAAATATAAGTTAAGGAGATGAAGGAAAATCAAGGGGGCAGTAAACATGACAAAATATAAGTTAAGGAGACGAAGGAAAATCAAGGGGGGGCAGTAAACATGACAAAATATAAGTTAAGGAGATGAAGGAAAATCAAGGGGGGGCAGTAAACATGACAAAATATAAGTTAAGGAGATGAAGGAAAATCAAGGGGGGGCCCAGTAAACATGACAAAATATAAGTTAAGGAGACGAAGGAAAATCAAGGGGGGGCAGTAAACATGACAAAATATAAGTTAAGGAGATGAAGGAAAATCAAGGGGGGTGCCAGGTGCCAGCACATTATGGAAATGGGTCAGACAGAGGGAGCACTCAGTGTATAGACAAAGATCTGTGGAAGGGGGAGAGGCGAACTGAAAAGTAATATCAAGCTAGTCTTGCAGAAAAAAACAGGACATGCAACAGGTGAAAAAGGGATGCTGGAAAAGTCAAGGAAGAAGGGTATATAAAGAGGTAAAGGAAAGGAAATGTCAGTAAAGATTTAATATAGAACACTGACTGGAGGAGCAAGATGAAGTGCGTCATGCCAGGAGGCTTAAATGGCACAGGTACAGGATATGCAGTAACTTCCATGAGGTCTGCATTCCAGCTGAACTCTGTGAAAAAAAAAAGTGTCCCTCATGACATGAATATCACTTAAATTATCTCATTAGCTTTAAAAACTACAAACCTGTACAAAAGATCCCTTCGTTTAAAAAGTTAGAAACTATAGCTATACTATATGCATACATTGTATTACGCTATGCATGGACGTAGCGTGCATTGTATTACGCTTATGTATACATCCATGGAGGTAGCGTACATTGTATTATGCTATACATGGAGGTAGCATGCATTGCATTACGCTTATGTATACATCCATGGAGGTAGCATGCATTGTATTACACTATGCATGGATGTAGGGTGCATTGTATTACACTTATGTATACATCCATGGAGGTAGCATGCATTGTATTACACTTATGTATACATCCATGGAGGTAGCATGCATTGTATTACGCTATACATGGAGGTAGCGTGCATTGTATTACGCTATACATGGAGGTAGCGTGCATTGTATTACACTTATGTATACATCCATGGAGGTAGCGTGCATTGTATTACGCTATACATGGAGGTAGCATGCATTGTATTACACTTATGTATACATCCATGGAGGTAGCGTGGATTGTATTACACTATGCATGGATGTAGGGTGCATTGTATTACACTTATGTATACATCCACGGAGGTAGCATGCATTGTATTACACTTATGTATACATCCATGGAGGTAGCGTGCATTGTATTATACTATGCATGGATGTAGGGTGCATTGTATTACACTTATGTACACATCCATGGAGGTAGCATGCATTGTATTACGCTTATGTATACATCCATGGAGGTAGCATGCATTGTATTACGCTATACATGGAGGTAGCGTGCATTGTATTACACTTATGTATACATCCATGGAGGTAGCGTGCATTGTATTATGCTTATGTATACATACAGGAGGTAACGTGCATTGTATTACGCTATACATGGATGTAGCATGCATTGTATTACACTTATGAATACATCCATGGAGGTAGCATGCATTGTATTACGCTATACATGGAGGTAGCATGCATTGTATTACTCTTATGTATACATCCATGGAGGTAGCGTGCATTGTATTACGCTATACATGGACGTAGCATGCATTGTATTACACTTATGTATACATCCATGGAGGTAGCATGCATTGTATTATGCTATACATGGAGGTAGCATGCATTGTATTACACTTATGTATGCATCCACGGAGGTAGCGTGCATTGTATTGCGTTGATCACTTCAAAATTAACCTTAAAACTATACTAAGCAGGTTACAAACCATCCATGTCGAAAAAGTATATTTTTTTATGTTTTCAAAATACAAAGCAGCTTTACAGTCCTTGTTATAATGTTTGACTCTGTAACATTCCAAATATCTGTCTGATTTCTACAGTAGGTTACCATACCAGCAGAATACAACAGAACTAATTATGCTGGATATCAACTAATACCTTTGGACAATTCTTGCTGTTCTACAGTTTTATCTGAAGACAAGACTTCAGGAGGCATTTTCTACAGTTCCTCATCATTACAGTTTACACAGCTTCTATTTGATAACAGGACTGGTTGGCTTTTCCTCCCTGATCTTCAGCATGGCTTTCTTGTACCAACATCTGTGTTTTTTTACACTGCTTGGTTTTCCAACTTCAACATCAGGTTATCAACTTCACATGGTCTCCATTTTGTAGATTTGGTAAGAACTTAGACGTTATGAATATCTTCTACAGTTCCTGTCACATACGTATTTTTGACTACTGGTTTCTTTCTGGTACTTCCTTCATTTTGCATTCATTCTTCTGCATCAGTATGTAATATAACCAAAAGTGGCAAGCTGCTTTTTCACCTTCTTCCCATCAATGTTTGACTTGGTAAGAAAGGTCGACACCCTGCAAAGAAGTATTCTTGCATTTCAAAACTGCAAGATGAAAATCCTCACAGCCTGTTATAGGTCTTCCTTGTGAGATTCTTCACTGTTTGGGGAGTACTTTCCATTTCACTGTGCATAGTGTGCACTGGATTTTATATGTTTAAATTCTCTTGACCTGCGTACTAGTGGATGACTATCAGATACATCATCATCATCATCATCATCATCAGAGTATCCCATGTGTGGGAAATATAGATTTTAAACACACTAATCATACATGGTACTTGCTGTGTCTAGCAAAGTGGTTACTCCAGGTAATGTTGAAGTCCACACAGGTAGAATGCATGTATTCTTTAAATTTAACGAAATCTGAGCATACTTACCCCATGTGCAGTCTGGAACTCAGTATGCCGACATCACATCATGTGGATTACTGCCTTGGCATGTATTCTAGATGTTACAGCTATGCCAACATCACATCACATGGATTACTGTCTTGGTATGTATTCTAGATGTTACAGCTCTGAATTACTACTTCTTCTGAAGCCACTTTCCTGGCCAAAGCCTTATATCTTTTGTTCCTTACTTGCACTTCATATTTCCAAGGTATAATTCATGTATCTTTTCAAACATTTGTTTTATCAACAGAAATATTCCCAATCTGTTATCAGCTTTGATCATCAAACAATAAACACAACTTATTTCTCAGAAAGAAATATTAGGCTGACTTTCTCTGTTTACTGATGATTTCCCATCAGGCCAATCTTTTACTGTTAGATCTTTTAGCAGCTGCATTTCAATGTCAGTCTGAACATGCCTCTGAAATTTGTTCACTTTTTCTTTTATTATTAGAAACTGTGATATTAACCACAGAATCTCTAGTCCATCAAACATGCTTGACAAATTTATGCAACTAGGTGCACCCGTTATGTCTAGTTTGTTGCCTGGTTTGTATAGCACTTTCAGATTAAATGTTTGTACATTAATAACACCATTTGAAATCTTTTATGTTTCCTGTACAAAAAGAGTCAGTTTCTACTTAACTTTTTAGCATAGACATATAACTATTTCTCACATCTGTACACTACAGCTAACAGATTGCCAGTTATCTCCTCTTATACCATTCTGACTGACATCCATCTGCAACTTAACTTATTTATTCATAGCACAGTCCTGTAATGCTTAAGCATCTGCAACTAGCTTCCCGAGCATTTATACTTTCTTTTCCTTTTCATTGAAAATTTTGTAAAGTCAGTCTGTTTTCTGGCCTTCTCTGCAATATAGTGCATCATTTCTTTAAACCTTTTGTAGTGTCAATTTAATTTCTGGCTTTGACTTTAACACAAATTGTCATTTTTTTTTTTCCTGGATCAGGTTTCAGAGTCCCTGACATTAGAAAGACCCATGCATTTGAAACCTCTTAATCTGAATTTGCATTTGCTGTTACTTAAGGCAAAATTAATTATGCTTTCTTAATTAAAGTCATCAATTTTACTTACACAAACCTTTCAAGTATTCAGTTACCTGAAGAACATCTCTTTGAAACATCTATCATGCTGATGAAATGACAAATGCAAGTCTACTGAATCTGAGTCTTCTTAACAGTATACTACTGTAAATACCTTGGTTAGCTTTGTCCAAATTTATCTGACAAATCATTAAGTTTGTATGCAGTAACTAAAAAAACTTACGATGTGACCTTTTTGAGACTACATCTTAAGGTGCATGAACTGGCATTTCTTTCTTTTAATTACTTAAGATCTTGTAGATCAATACAGATATGAATATTATTCTTTTTCACACTACCCATACTATTTCACAGGTTTTATCTGCTTCATAATGACATCTAACGGTTTACATGGTATTCAGTTCATGTTCTACTTTACTTTTGAGTGTTATGTGTACTTCTCCAGAAGCAAGTACAACTGAGATGGCACCAAATATTATTGTGTATGATATTATCCTGCCTGTAAATAAACTGAGATACTCATGCAAGACATCACTGCCATCATTCTCATATTGACAGGTGTGGCTGTGTATGCAATAATGATTATACTTGCCATCTTTGTTCTTAAACTGTGAGTTCACTTTATCATTCCTAGCTTCTTAGTTGCGGGATCTAGGTCTGAATCTAAACCGGTTACAAGTGGTGTTCCCCAGGACTCAGTCCTAGGACCCCTCCTATTTGGCATATATTTCTCAGAGGTACAGGCATGCACAGGAGGACTATGGCTGACCAAGTTCGAAGATGACTGCAAACTAGGGGCTATAACTGACTCTCCAGCTGACACAGACATCCTCCAAAAGGGTCTCACTGAGACGAATACCTGGTGTCAAAATCATGGCCTCAAGCTAAATGCCAAAAAGTGCATAGTCATCCCCTTTGGAAAAAACAAAGTACCCACAAACTACCACATAGGTGGTAGTCCCCTAAATACGGAAAACATAATAAGGGATCCGGGGACCCAAGTAGATAGTAATCTCTTCTTTGATAATCACATTGCCAAAGTAGTTAGAAAATCCTTCTATGTGGCCCACCTAATCACAAAAGGGTTCGCATCCAGATCAAAAGAGGTCATTGTGCCCCTCTACTCATCACTCACCAGACCCATCATAGAGTACAATGCCCCATTTGGGATGTACCTTACAAGACACCTTCAACAGCTGGTAAGAACACAGAAGTACCTCACCAAGAGGATCACTGGTTCAAACAGATGCCCTATGCAGCTCGACTGAAGAAACTCCAGCTGTACTTGGTTGCATACCGCCTACTCAGAGGTGATCACTGCCTGACATACAAGGCCATGTCCAACCCAGAATTCATGGACATGCTCCACCTAAAGAAAACCTTATCCCCTTGAGCCACATGCTCTAGGGATCTAAACCTCACCACAACAATAAATAGGATGTGCTGGAGGGATAGATTCCTGTCCCAGAGACTTCCCATGCTTTGGAACAAGATTCCAGTCTACTTTAGGCAGAGCTTCTTGCTAACACTCTTCAAGAGAAACCTTGATGAGTGGATGAGAAACAGAAAGTTTACCCCGGGGATCACTTCAGTTGCTCTGCTGGACAGAGGCACAGGGAACTAATCTAAGGGGGTGGCGAAAGCCAACACATTCTGGCTAGGCTTATAAATGCCTCTTGGCAGATAGCCTAGTACCTACCTATGAACCTATAAACCTAAAATATTAGGGGCAATAACGTTAAATGCAACCATTTATTTGCTTATCCTCTGACAAGTTCTGATACCCTTGATAAGTGTAAGCAGGGGCCTGGGAGATAAAGCATTTACAAGCAGGGGACTGGGAGATGGACCATTTACAGGGTTGCCTGTGTCCATTAGAGACGTAGGTGCCAAACCAGGGATGAATTTCCCATTCCCTGTCCAGGTTGCATTTGAATTGGGTTAGGGAGGAACTCTGCTTCACATGGATGGGGAGCCTGTTCCAGAGATAGGGTAATCTCTGGGATACATACCTCCCTCTCCAGCAGGTCCTATATATATCACAGGCAAGGTCTAAGTCTTTAGAATGGGTATTTCTGGTGCTGTTTGTTTTGCAGATATGCAGGCGGTCCATTACAGTGGGGTCTGAGAATGCCCTGTATGTCAAGCATAGATCTCCCCTGAAAAGCCTGTAGGAGACAGAATACAGGGATAGAGCACTGAGGTGGTCTGCACAGGACATTTTACTTAAGCCATGTATTCTTTTAGTGAGGAACCACTGTTGAGGATCCAATTGTTTGATATGTACCTAACCAGGCATATCCAAGGGGACATTCTACTCAATGATAGGTCTGATGAATGCCGAATAAGTTGAGCAAGATAGAATGATTTTCTCACTACTGTAGACACCTGATGGTCAAAGACTATATTACTATTTGTGTGTCCCTGACTACTGGATCAACTCTAAGGGATGTGTTGTCTTGGGGTGGACTGGTTTACAAAGTCCACAGGCCACTGTCCTGGGCCTCCATTATTACTGCTACATCTTTGGGTTTCAATTCACTTCCTCTTATGCATTCCTGTGCAAAATCTTGGACAACATGAAATTGTTGCAGAAGACCTCTGTCCTTGGCAATGTATTTGTAGATGCTCCTGTTTTTTCATTGTCATCTGATCCTTTTCCTTAGAGTCTCTAGTGTTCCTTAGCACATTCAATCGGATTTTTCTCTACTTCTGCTTTGATCTCCATTCCCACTTGATGCCAAAATGCTTCTGCTAAACTAAGCACAACTGCAGATTTATACATGTAATCAATTTTGGAAAGAAAAACATACCTCCTTCACAGCAAGGAATATACAATCTTGGTACACACCAATTTTTATATATCATTTGAAAGATAAGAAGAATTATTCTTGTTTTTGTGTCCAATTGATCCAATACATTTTGGAGCCAGCCAATCATTCCAAAAGAAAAAGTTAGAACAGGAACAGTTAGCTTGGAATTTATTCCTAGATGTCAAGGCGGTTTTCAATATTAGTTTTAGTTTTCTAGAGTATTCCTTGCCGAGCTTCATTCCCATTTGTTCATGTTTTACTGCTAACCCTTCATCTGTTCCCATATGTTTATACATGTCTTTCTGCTCAAGTTCCTTTAAATTGCATTCCTGTCCCAGACTCAGTTCTTGGTGCAGCAGGTTTCCATTTTTTTGAATGTTCCTTTCCCACATTTGTCAAGACCAGATGTAATTCTGATATAATCTGAGAAAGTTTTAACCATTTGTAGTTGTATTTTCAAGTCCTCATCAGATGACCTATATAGTTGTAAGTCATCCACAAAAGCTATAAGAGAAGTCTTTAAACAAGTCTGGTTTCTGGGAGCCAAAGTCTAACCACAGCCTAATCTTAAGGGCAAGACAAAGGAGCAGTGGTGACAAAGATTCACCCTGGAATACCCCCCATTGAATTGCTATCACCAGGATAATAATGTGCCCTTGGTAATGGCTCATCTGCAAAGTTTGTCACAGTTTCATGGTAAATGTAATGTAATTAATCAATGTAAGGTTTAACTTGTACATCTGTATACATTCCTTTATTCATGACTGTGGGATGCTGTCAAATGCTTTTTTGCAATCTATGCCATACTTAGATGTTTCCCCTTTTTACAATTCTCTATTATGAATTTATGTAGCAACAAATTATTGGCAAAAAGTGTAAGATAAATCCTGGTCTGTTTTGATACTACGTGCTGCTTTTACCATGTCGGCCTTTCTAAGTATTATGGATTAACTGCTCCATTTTCTATATTCTAATAGTGACACTTCTTGTCTTAACTGAGTCCTACTTTTGTCTAGTCAATGCTTTCACTGCTTCCCCTCCTTTCCCATGTTAATTTACATTTTTGTGGTAACACTTTATCTCTAGTAGTTTAGCTGTGCAATAATATATCATCTTTGCTTCTCTTATATCATGTAACTTTCTCTTCATAGTCCTGTTTACTGTGTTTATCGGTTTTAGAACATTCCGGATCTTGTTTACTTTCTGTAAATCTGTTTTTTTTCTAGTATGAAAGTCTACACTCTAGCAATATTGCTCCTTAGAATCACACTTCTAAACGCAGAAGCTCTTGAGATCAGATATAGTTCTGCAGATGCTTCATCCGCTGCTGGCAGCATGATTTGCCAGGAGGCATAATACATAACACATCCCCAGAAGATGTACAAACCCTATGATGCCGATATGCCAACTGAACTCTATATATGAAAAGTGCACAACATGCAAATCACTGTAGATAGCTCAATAACTTTAAAGCTATGTATGTACAGAAGCGATGTGGATACACGTCCGAAAGGAGACAGACCTGATCAGACTAAGGATGGGAGGGAAATCATAGGAATCTTCACATAGAAAGAGCAGGTTAGCATGCTACGCCTAGAGGGAGTTAGTGGAGAGTGGGGAAAGCAGCAGACACCAGGATACGGAGAATGAAAATTTATAGGAAGCTGGATGTACTAAGGAAGGACACATTGCAAAGATTGCACACAGGATGCCTCTCTTGGGCCTAAGAAATGTTACTCACATACTGGAAGATCCTCTGGCAATGATGTTTTTCAAAAGATCATTAACCAATGATTATGTGTCAGGGGACTAGAAGTTAGCAACAGTCATATTCCCATACAAAGTGCTGACTGGGAACTAAAAGCCAATTGAATAACCCATGGTTAAAATTGTCAGGGCAGAAGATGAAATAGCCTGGATTTCAAACATAGCAGACACGGGTGGTGCTACTTAGATGGGGAGGTCCTACCTTGAACTAGTTTGCTTTTGGCATGTATAGCATCCCCCATGCCAGTATGTTACAACTTGTCAACTGCCTAGAGGAATATGTCATTCCTACATAAAATGAACATCATCACTGTAATCGCAACCTTTCAAACAGGACTGACAGCTTCAACAACAAGGGGGACTGTATGGATACTTTTATAAAGGTCCTCAGTTTGGACCAAATTCTTAAATAGCTAACAGGTCATCTTGTCTGACTTACTACCGCAGCCCAACATATGGAATGATAAATATAAGGAACTGCACTCCTGCTCATTTGTTACTGGTATTATATCAAACTGAAACCAAATTACAAAGAACTGATACCAAGGGAACAAAGATGGCACAGAGCGAAGTAAGGTCACTAGAAGTAGAGAGATTGTTCAGCTATGCCAGCAGTTAAAAGAATGCAACTGTTATTTTAACTTATCCTTAAGAGACTTTAATAAAGTATGGGAAGAAGTCATGTTACTGCAGCTTTGTACCCCTGATTTTCAGAATTTGGGAAAATGACACAGTAATCTGCTAGACTTAAACAAAAGCTTTTCAAAATAGTGACAAATAAATGATTGTCACTGTTGAAGTGACACCCCAACCCCATGTGCAAAATGGGAAAGAGGGGTTGGGGATGAATGGATGAAATGGTTTCAAATAATGGAAAAACCCACGGAACCATGAAAAGTAGAGACAATATGTTAAGAAAGTTGCAATCCAGTAAAAGAAAAATATTTAATCCTGGACCAAGAAGACTACACGGGAATAAAGAATTCAAGTATATTAAAGACACCATCTGTCAGATTTTTTTTCATATAAAGAAGGAAAGATATGGTTACATAGAACATCATTTAAAATATTTCAGGTGCCCTTACACAGACTAACTAAACTGGTTCTATAACGACAGACCAGGTTTTAATGAAAGGAATGCTGTTGATCACAAATTTGGAGATAAAAGGAGCTGTACAGCCCAGTTTTGTACTCTCTCTTTAACAAAACCGAAATAATTTAGAGTATGTTAAGGGCTTAAAGAGCCTATAGTTATCCTAGTTAATAAAGGAAGGTGATTCAGACAGGCTACAGCTTCACAGACCAGCAGAGGCTGTAATACATCAAAAGGCATGCAGAGGCTTCTAACAGATGTACCAAGACATTGCGAATAAGTAACAATGTTGGTATGTCACAATGCATTTTCTTGTAAGTTATGAAGAAATGGACATCAGCCATAATTTTGGATTAAATGTCACACTTTGGACACCACTTATAGTAAGAACAGATGATGGGGTGGTACTGGGTGTGATCAAATGGCAGCTTCCAAGCTCAGCATACCTAAGAAACATGACTTTGACATCCAGTGGTGCCGAATTGGAGGTTTTCATTAAAAAATTGAAAAATGGTATTCTTCTTCACTCTGAGATGGACATAAGAAAACTAGTCAGGATTTTAAAAAAGTCATGCAGAATGGCTATCAAATTCTATGTAGAGTTGGCATAAGGAACAACATGTAGAGAACAATACAGCTGGACCAAACATCCTAAAAATGGTCGTGTCCACCACTTCCTATTTTTTGAAACGAAATGCATCTGGATAAAGGGACATGTAAAGGCCTTATCCCCTGTTTTTGGACGCTGACAGCTGTATAAAGGAACAAAAGCAGAAGTGCTTTGATCCTTTCTTTCTGACCTTCTTGGAGCCACACAGAACGCACTGTTAATGCATCTTGACTTTGGTGTGCAGCTGCAAAAGGACCATAAAGACACCCACTGGCTTTCTTCACTGGTGCATGAGACCTCTGGAGTGTAACTGCATATTGTGTTACTGTTCTCCATTGGTATAAAGATATCCTATGCATCATATATCTCAACATATATGGAAACATTACCTCACATTAGTCCTCTGGTTGTGTATTCAGACTTGTCTGGCACAATTTCATTTAATATGTTTGCCTGTTTAGCCACTCACCATTAACTTCTCTATCCATCATCCTCTGATGAATGACCTTCCTATAGGGGAAGCTCCACCTGTACAGAAAGCCATACAAATGCCACTGACATTCTCACCACCACATTTGCCATATCATGGTAAGCTGCACATTTTATGATGGGGTTTATGGACCATACTTGCCATATCATGGTATGCTGCACTTTTTATGATGGGGGTGTATGGACCACATTTGCTATATCATGGTAAGCTGCACTTTTTATGATGGGGGTGTATGGACCACATCTGCCATATCATGATATGCTGCATTTTGTATGATGGGGGTGTATGGACCACATTTGCCATATCATGGCATACTGCACTTTTTATAATGGGGGTTATGGACCATATTTGCCATATCATGGTATGCTGCACTTTTTATGATGGGGGGTTATGGACCATATTTGCCATATCATGGTATGCTGCACTTTTTCTAATGGGGGTGTTTTGACCACATTTGCCATATCATGGTATGCTGCACTTATTATGATGGGGTGTATGGACCATATTTGCCATATCATGGTATGCTGCACTTTTTATGATGGGGTGTATGCACCACATTTGCCATATCATGGCATACTGCACTTTTTATAATGGGGGTGTTTGGAACACATTTGCCATATCATGGTATGCTGCACTTTTTATGATGGGGGTGTATGGACCACATCTGCCATATCATGGTATGCTGCACTTTTTATGATGGGGGTTTATGGACCATATTTGCCATATCATGGTATGCTGCACTTATTATGATGGGGTGTATGATGTTGTCTAACAGTATCAGACTTATCACTGAAAACCCACATATTTAAGAACTACCATAGTCATACGCAAATACTAGATAATCAGTCCAATATTTCCACCAGCACCAGAACTAGGGACCTAAATCTTTAACAACAACCAAATAAAATGTTCCTCCAAAACCTGTCTCTCCACCATAACACCCCGCAATCTTTTGGAATAAACTTTCTTTACATATTAAGCAGTGGGACTCACTATCTTCCTTTCTTAGATGACTAAATGAGAAGATGACAAATTTACTCTGGAATTATCTGGTATGACCCTCCTGGAGAAAGGAGGTGTGGCCCATGAGAGAATATTGGCAATGCATGCATGGTCATGAGATCTTGGAATACCTATGGACCTGCAAACCATTACAAGCCTAGCCAATATACCATACTTTAAAGTCCCTTCCAGCTTCAAGAAGGGGAACACAAGACATATCAGGGAGAATGTGAGGCTGCCTGTCCAGTACCTGGAGTTACCATGAAGGTAGCACAGGTGTTGCTCTGCTTGACATGTAGTGGGAAGTTTGGCACAGATGTGGGGATATCTTGAGATATGAATCTGTCACAGTAATGTCTTATTTACTTCTTCAATGGAGGTTTATGTCCTTAAACCAGGTATTTGAAGAATCATTTGCTCTGGGATGGACTTTCATGGCTCAAAAGCATAAACACAGATCACCACAGAGGAATCTATATGAGAACAAGTAGGGGAGTGGGCTGCCGGTCTACCTGGATACCTGAAGGCTTGGAGGCCACTGATCTTTTTAGTTACAAAACTCTTAGCTCATAAAGTCATCTGACAGAATGTCTGTATGTTAAAGGAGTGGAGATGCAACCTCATACAAGCATTTTAAAACTAAAACCTCTCATTTACTAAACCAGCACTTTACCAAAGTGCTATCCCCCCAACAAATGCAGATGTTTCCAGGAAGGACAGACGCCTATCGAATGGAGTCTCCTCCCTTTTCCAATCACACATGCCATTTTTTCATTGCTATAATCAGCGTGTTTCTCTTCAATGATGGAAGCCATCACGTCTGAAGTCGTCGGTTGACCAGTTTCTCGCAGCTTATATCTTTACATTGCTGTCTTGCACATCCGTATAAATTTGTATAATTTCATTTAAACATCATACTATGCCCGGCTGTGAGTGAATACAGAAAACATTCATATTGTTCAATGAAAACCCTTTTATTTTAAAAACAAATTTATTCTGTTCAATTTATTTAAGCACCCAAGTATTATTTTTCCTTCTTACCATGTAAATATAAATTGTCATTAGTTTGTGTAGTCATATGAAAACTGACACTGCCTAAAATAATACTTTATTTACTTATATTTTATTTATACAATTTGTTAAAAGGGGTAGAGCACTGAACTCATTGGATCAGATTCAGTCTCAGTCCAGAATGTGAACACAAGTGGAAAAAATAATTTATACAATAAAAGAGCACAATAACAACAAATGAATAGTTCCTATACAATAGAAAAATGATTTAGGTAGGTAGTAGACAGAAACCACTATGTACGATATTTACATCAGGCCCTGAGTGGCTATGGCATCTAAGGTTATATGACTGAGACTGTCTAAGTAAACCAGAGGAAAGAGAAGGGCAGGAGTTTTTTTCAGGAGCCCGAAACATGGAATAGATTTGCTCATTGCTGAATCGGCAGCTATTTGGCCTTGGCTAGTGCAAGACAGTGGCGTCCATACCCTGGTGAAAGAGTAATGAAGTGGTAGATGGATCTGGAGATTTTGGATGGAGGTAGAGTTTCTTTTGAAAGAAGATGCTGCAAGAGATAGGCAGTACTCAAGTTGTGCTAGAAGAATCCTTTTTCCCAATAGCATTTCTTGTTGAATGGGACAGGAAAGAGGAGATTCTGTTGGCCCAGACCAGTAGGGAGTTTATCTTTTTCTGGGTGTTTTCGAGATGATGTTGGAAGTTAAATGAGGGATCAAGCCAGACTCCTAGGTATATGAAGGTGCTAACCTGCTCAAAGACATTGTTAAGGTAGTCAGGAATAAGTGAGTTGAGATTCTTTTGCCTTTTAGTGGAGGTTCCAAAGAGCACAGTTTTAGTTTTTGAGGAGCAATGTAATAGTTCTTTGCTAATGAGCCAGTTAATGAGAGATAGGAAATCATTTTGTAGATCATGTTGAACAGTGAGCAGGATGTGTGGCTGGACAGCAAGATAGCCATGTAATCATCATATTGTAAGGCTGGAGTTGGGGAAGGTCGAGTGCAAGTTTATTTATAAAAATGGAGAAGAGAGGTGACTATGGAGCCCTGAGGGACTCCTTTAAAGTAAGGGCTGCTGTATGGTTACATTTTACTGAGAAATGTCGGTTGGATAGGTAATTTTGGAACCAGGGAATAGGGTTGAGGCTAACCCCAATGTCAGTGACATGCTTAAATAGGATTGGGTGGTTAACCAGGTCAAAAGCTCTGGTAATGTCTATACATATGGCTCCGGTAAGGAGGCCTTTGTCCACGGCTAAAAGGGTATGGCCACTGAAGGTCCAAAGTGCAGTGAAAGTGCTGCAGCCAAACCTGAAATCATGCTGCTTGGAAGACCAAAGGCAGTACTGATTTATGTAGTTGAAGAGTAAATTACAGTCCAGTTGGAGAGGAGATTACAGTCCAGATTGGGCATTAATCACTAGGTAGCTTGGGACTGGATTTTTTACAGTATTAGTTTTGCTGTTGTCTATATATTGGGCATACAGTTTTGAGTTAAGCAAAGGTTGTAGATGTGTAGCAGAGGAGTAACAACGTACTCCCTACATTGGTATATGAACCAGGGGGAGAAGGTGTCTGTCCCTGCAGGCGAGTCGAGTTTTAGGTTTTCAAGAAGAGGTATAATATATCTTTGGTTACGATCATTTTAAAGTAGAAAAGGGGAGTGCAGGGGGAATGAGGGTGAGACTGGGTGAGCAAGTGAAGTATGTGAGCTGATGGAGGGGAGGGTGGAGAAGTGAATAATAAAGTCTGAGAATGAAAATGAAGAGGAAGAAGAGTGACCACTGGGAGAGTTTTATGACCATTTGACATCTGCCCAGAATTGTTTAGGGGAGTGAAAAAGGTCTGATTGATGTGCTCTCGTTTGATGGTTCTTATCACATCTAATTGCTTGTGTGGACAGGTTTCTGTGGAGGGTGTAGTTCTGTCTGGTACACAGAGCTGGGTCAGACATCCAGAAGTGCCATGCTTTGTCTGACAGATAGGAGGGTTTTGAGTTCATAATAAGTGAGACAGTTTTTTTGTGGGGGGTGTGTGTGTGTGCTTGAACACCATTGTGACTAAAGTGAAGAATAAATCTTACAGAATACAAATAAGTTGGGTGAAATGTTGGGCAACATTGTTAGGCTCCGAGGAGGAGGAGGAGGAGTGCATAAGGTCCCAGTTAAGACAGAATAGACGTGTTTTTTTTAAGTTGGAATGTAGAGAGTACTGAGGGACTTTTTGTAATCAAGGTGGATGTTGAAGCTTATGGGACAGTGATCACTTAGGTTGGGAGGATGGACAGAGTTATAAGAAGTAAGTGAGGGGGTTGTCTGTGTTTCACAGATCAAGCAGCAAGAGGCGTAACAAGGAAGGACTGGGTCTAGTGGATTCAGAAACAAGTTAAGTTTTGTGAGATGAAATACACTGCAAAGTTCAAGCATGCAGTTTTGTCAGGGTCTAAGGAGGTTGAAGTTAAAGTGACAAAGATTTTTAATGCCCCAAACAGAGAAGGTTAAGTCCTTGAATAGGTTATTAAGCTTTTATATGAAGAAAGAGGAGGGGGATAATCAGGGAGCGAAATCTGGTTTCGTATACAGAATTCACTGCATCTGAATCAGTTGTGTATTACTGCTCAGCCCCATTATGAGAAATTTCCACACTGGTTTCTTTTTGCAGGTTCATTTAAAAATTGTACGGTATTGCCTTTTCTTTCATTTATAGCCCAAAATACCTCAAAGGAAAGGGAGAGGCTTAAAATAAAAACAAAATTTAAGTGTTTTGCAACTAAAGAAGACTGTGTTACAGATTTGCAGATCTCCACACTTCAAATATCGCACAGCCCACTCTTCTTCCACTCTTGGGAATTGAAACTGCAGACCAACTCTACACGTTATCCCTCCTTCCTTTAACCCAATGATTAATCCAATTTCCTCCATGTAGCTGTTGTCTGCCAATATCCTCCTCTGATGTCTTACCATTTGAGTGCGCCTTTAACCTGTTTTTTGTTGTCTTACCGTTTGACTGCGCCTTTAACCTGTTTTTTGTTGTCTTACCGTTTGAATGTGCCTTTAACCTGTTTTTTGTTGTCTTACCGCTTGACTGCGCCTTTAACCTGTTTTTTGTTGTCTTACCGTTTGAGTGTGCCTTTAACCTGTTTTTTGTTGTCTTACCGTTTGACTGTGCCTCTAACCTGTTTTTTTGTTGTCTTACCGTTTGAGTGCGCCTTTAACCTGTTTTTTGTTGTCTTACTGTTTGAGTGTGCCTTTAACCTGTTTTTTGTTGTCTTACCTTTTGAGTGTGCCTTTAACCTGTTTTTTGTTGTCTTACCATTTGAATGTGCCTTTAACCTGTTTTTTGTTGTCTTACCGTTTGAGTGCGCCTTTAACCTGTTTTTTGTTGTCTTACCGTTTGAGTGCGCCTTTAACCTGTTTTTTGTTGTCTTACCGTTTGAGTGAGCCATTAACCTGTTTTTTTTCTTTTTTCATCGAGTTCATCCTACTTCATTACTTGTCCTTAGTCATGATACGTCTGTTTCACTCTCTCACTATGTTTGAGAAGTGTCTCAGTATTAGACACCCTGTTTTTTTATAGTGCAGCAACATTTGATGCAATTTCCATGCTTTGCGAATTGCATAATGATATTTTGATGCATTTTTTGTTTATGCATTTCGATTTTGTATTCTTGTACCTAGATTTTGTACTTTTCTGGAGCTATTCTCTTCTGGTCACTACTGAACAAGACCACTCATCCATCTACCTATTTAATTGAATAAACTCCTGGAAACTTCTACAAGGTGTCTTTATTCCTCCCACAGAGAGGGCATCAGAGACAGTTTCTCCTAGATCTTGAGGGCATCAGAGACAGTTTCTCCTAGATCTTCTAGCTAAAGTGATTTTATCTGGACTTATCCTTTGTACTCTGGTTCTTGTTAGTCCTGTCAAGCTCTGGGTCACAGGTGGGATACCAGACTTTACTGGAGTCCTCTGGATTAAATCCGTTTTCCACTGCTTAGTAGTGGTACAATTAAAGTGTATGAATTCACTTTTGTTTCACTCCTGGATGTTTGCCAAGAGTGTTGTTCCCAGACTGACAGTGTTCCAAAAACTGCATCTTTTTGTAGTTTTGTGGGGTTACCTGCACTGATACTGTGTTCAGGTATGCCTACAACTTTGCTTCCTCCCCCTCCATTAGCCAGTAACTCCTACCATCACTGAAACTATCCAAGTGTCCTTATTCCACAATCCTGTAGTTTCTACTTGCATATGTTGCTAGTTGTAACGTTACAGTTTTAAGTACTTATGTAGTCACTGAATACAGCTATTTTGATAATTAGTGCTGCTTCTCACGTTTTCGATTCAGAGTCTGATTTTCTTGCATCTGCTTTCTTATCTGTTCGTACAGAACAATCCTGCATGATCATTACTTCCTGATTTTTTAAGAATTCTTCATGTTACCAATCCAGTGGATATAGTATCTTGAATGCTGAAAGAACTGCCAAGACACGCAAGTAGAAACTAGAGCATTGTGGATTAATAAGCGCAGATAATTTTAGCTAACTCATTTAATCATGAACAGCAGAAGGCTAATTAACACCTTTGCTTTCTGAGAACCTGTAAGCCAGGAAACTACTACCTTCCTGAGAGCTTTTCTCCAAAATCCTCCACTGAAAAAACACCCTTCATTAGATTAATAATATCTGAAAGATGGTGAGAGTTACAAAAATGTAAAATATAAAAGCTCTTTGGAAGACAATAGGCTACACACTGGGGTGAGTATCAAACGTCTATCTGTAGATGTTGACTTTATATTGCACACTTATGAAAGAAAAACTGCATTTTGTTTGCAAAAAATACTAATGTTATGGTCAAACAAAGGGTTATATCTCTGTAAGTGTGCAAAATAGATCCAAGATAACAGTGTGTGAATTGTTCACCTGTTCAACAGCTTTCCAATATGACAAGGGGGATAGCATACTGCTGTTTGTGGTATTACTGAATCTATGCAAACTATGTATAAAATATTTACACAATATTTCTAAACAACATTACTCTACACAACCATTTGTGTTAGATGTCCATTGTCAGTGTTAGTTCTGTAATGTTTTGTATAGGATGACACAGTTTGTTCACCTATAGATGACATACGTTTCATGAAATTAATGCATTATATAAAATACAGGAAATAGTGTTTTATCAAAAGAGCATTTATATCACAGAATGCCTTCATATATCATTTTTACTGTCACTCACTGCCTGAATATACCATCCCCAACATGCCAGTATCACACTCAGTTTTTATTTTATTAGTGTAAACATGGAAATATGTTCCGCTTTGCAAACACTCTTTACTAACTCTAGCTGTAGACATACCCTGCTGAACATTTCACTAGCATGCCTAGCAAATCATTTCACCTTGCATATGTCTTACATACCCCACATCTATCTTTATCAGGAATCCAGAAATTAGACTTTGAAAATGCATCTGGTATACCTGTTTCAGAAGTACAGGAAAGTCTCCTGTACAGACAAGTACACTCTTACAGGATGCACAGGAACTGTATTCCTGATGACTATACTCAGGTAAGAGGCAATTAGTTAAGAAAATAAATCACTGTTTAACATTTTAGTTACTAAAATATAGACTATTGCACTGTCAAGGAACCACAAGAAAAGCAATTAAAAATATAGAGATACTGCAGAACTTAAAATGCACCTCCAAACTTCTATTAACTGAACAGTATTTCCATATTTTGAAAAAGATACTTGGCAAGTCTGCCTGGTAGTTGGTGCAGAGGTTTAATGCTGTGAGCTGCAGTTCTCATGGCACAGGGTTTGATTCCATTTGCCTACTGTGTGACTTTGAGCAAGTCGCTTGACCACACACTGTTTTCAGATCACACCTGAAACGGGGCTGTATGTCACAGTAGGCTTATCTGGTGAAGAAATGGGTATTACTGTTACAATGAAATAAAATTACTCCAAAATATATGTCAGAGCTGAGAAATCTAGCTAAACACTGTCTGTTTGGTAGGAAGTAAGTAAATGCATTAAAGATGAGGAGTCAAACTTGTGTGCAGCACATATTATGGGCAAGGGTGCCAGAATCATAAAACCATAAACGGTGCCCCCAGCTAAAGAGTGCTGTGCTTGTACGCATGCATGAGTGTGTGGAGGGTTCAGACTCTTGCATAAAGGGAGGTTGTTCCAGAAAACATTTTACTTTTTAAACCTTAAAATATATTTTAGATCAGAGGAGTTATAGTGCTAATGATTTTGCAGCACAGCTACAACACAATTGTATGTAGAGAGAGAACTTTCATCATTCTAATATATAACCTTCAAACCGCTGTTCAAGGAAAACATTATTTATTTATTTTGTTGCAATAGTCTTTTTTTGGGAATTAAAAGCTGGCAATGTAATTAAAATTCAGCAAATATTACTCAACAAATGCATCCTATCAAGAAACCAGCTCTTTTTTTTACTATGAAGCAGCTACTTAAAGTTATTATAACACAACAGTGCGTGGGAGGGGCGGTGGGTTTATAATACACTAGCGCGTGGGGGGCGGTGAGTTTATAATACACTAGAGCATGGGAGGGGCGGTAGGTTTATAATACACCAGTGCATGGGATGGGCGGTGGGTTTATAGTACACGAGCGCGTGGAAGGGGCGGTGAGTTTATAATACACTAGCACGTGGGAGTGGCGGTGGGTTTATAATACACCAGCGCGTGGGAGGGGCGGTGGGTTTATAATACACCAGGGTGCAGGAGGGGCAGTAAGTTTATAATACACCAGCACATGGGAGGGGTGGTGGGTTTATAACACGCCAGCACGTGGGAGGGGCAGTGGATTTATAATACACCAGTACATGGGAGGGGTGTTGGTTTTGACAACAGAGAAACAATATTTTCGAATGTTTAGTGCTGCTCATTCAACATTTACCTTAGTAATTGTCAAGAATGATTACTCATAATTCCTAGTTACTTACATGGTTTGTTTCCATTTATATAAATGTATGTTTGCCTATGACTTACGTGATAATTCGATAAAGGTGCTTTATCTAAGCAGCCTTTGCCACCACTGCAAGCTGGTAATGTGAGAGACTCTGCACCAGCCAAGCTAGTTTCTCAAACCACTCTTCATTCTTCCCGGATCCTTCTGGTGCTGCAAATACAGCCACTACGATCTGGGGGTGCTGACATCCGCTTAGAGGGTAAGGGAGATGTACTTTGATTGGTGTTGCGAGAAGGGGCAGGGAAGGTTAAATATATTCTAACAAATACATAATTTCTGCAACTCAGTACTAGTTTTATAAAAGAGATAGACTTTTATGCTGACTGCAAGAGTGAAGATCTGGTTTATTATGCAGACTGTCCTGTCTGCAGAGCCTTCGATGTTGACAAAACGAATCGCATGCTGAAAGAAAGGCTCATGGAGCATATAAATGATATAAATAAAAAGAAAGTAACTAATGCCCTGGCCAGGCATGTAATGGAATGAGGTAGTGACCACTAATTCAAGTTTTTTGTGCTGGAGCTGACTTCATTGAATATGTGGGGTGGAGATCAAAATAAAATAACAGAATGCCGAGGGCTACATTGGATACTACCTTTACAAGCACACCTTCCACCAGGATTGAATGGAATGGTTTAATTGAAGCCAGTCTTGAAATCCCACCCCCTACGTCATTGAATTACACTCTTAGGGGCTTGGCTCATAATGAACACTTGATTGGTTGATTCATTTATTAGTGAATAGTCAGCTGACTGCATGTGATTGGACCCGGTTAGATTTTTAAATGCTCTTCCTTTCCTGTTTTTTCTATGGTATGAAGAAGCAGATTGAGTATTTGTGAAAGAGGTTACCTTTTATTTTACGTTTTTTGTTTTATTAATGTTTATAGTTCATTTTCAGCCATGTTGATTGGGATTTTATTTATTTATTTTTTCAGAGTATCTGATTTTGTATTACTCCGACCTTCATTGAGTGTTCATAGGTAGGTACTGGGCTATCGGCCCAAGGGCCTAAGTAAGCCTAGCCAACAAGGTTCCCTGGCTTATGGCACCCAAGAAAGTTAATTTCCTGTGCCCCAAGTGATCCCTGGGGTGTATTTCCTATTTCCCATCCACTCATCAAGATTCTTCTTGAAGAGTGCTAATGAGGAACTTTGCTTGACATAGATGGGTAGCTTGTTCCAGGGTATAGGAAGTCTCTGGGACAGGAATCTACTCCTCCAGCATGTCCTGTGTATTGTGGTGACAAGGCTTAGGTCCACAGAGCATGTAGCTTGGAGGGATTGGAATTTCTTTAGGTGTAGCATGTCCAACAGCTCTGGGTTTAACATAGCTTTATATGTTAGCAGAGATCTCCTTGGAGTAGGCGATATGCTATAGAGTAATACTGGAGTTTTTTGAGACGGTCAGTGTAGGGCATCTGTTTGAGGCCAGTAATCCTCTTTGTGAGGTACTTTTGTGGCCTTTCCAGCTGCTACAGATGTCTTGTGAGGCACATTCCAAAAGGGGCGTTGTACTCTATAATGGGTCTAATGAGTGCCGAGTAGAGGGGAACAATGACCTCTTTTTTCCTGGATGAGAACCCTTTTGTGATGAGGTGTGCCACATAGAAGGATTTCCTGACTACTGTGGTGATGTGATTATCAAAGGAGAGACTACTGTCCACCTGTGTCCCAAGTTCTCTTATCACACATTCAGCGTTAAGTAGACTGCCGTTTATGTGATAGTTCATGGGTACATAGTTTTTATCAAAGGGGATGACAATGCACTTTTTGGCACTGAGCTGGAGGCCATGCCTCTGACACCAAGCATCTGTCTCAGTGAGGCCCTTCTGTAGGATGTCCACATCATTTGGGGACTCGACTATGGCTCCTAATTTGCAGTAATCTGTGAACTTCATTAACCAGAGGCCTTCTGTGTTAGCCTGTACTTCAGAGAAGTAGATACCAAACAGGAGAGGTCCCAGGACTGAAACCTGTGGTACTCCACTTGTCACTGGTTTGAAGTCAGATTTGGAGTCTGCAACTTTTACAGTGTGGGTTCTGTCAGTGAGTCAGATGGCAACCTTGTGATGTAGGGATTTATACCTAGTTTAGTGAGTTTAGCTATACTTCCAGAATGGAGGATGGTGTCGAAAGCCTTGGTGAGGTCAAGATAGGCTGTGTGAACCACCTTACCCTCGTCTACGGCTTTGGTGACTGCCTCAAATAAGTCGATCAGGTTCAGAAGGCATGATCTGCCTTTCACAAACCCGAGTTCCATGAGGACATGTTCCATGGCCTTGCAGACCAGGCTCGTCAGGCTAATAGGGCGATATTTCCCAGGATCAGTGGTGGCACCCCCTTTGTGGAGTGGGATAACTGTTACTGTGCACCATTCAGTGGGCACAAAGCCTGACGTGCGACTATGACTGAACATGGTGCTTAGGTGGGGAGCCAGTTTGTTCTGAAGTTCGTGTAAAATGCAGCCTGGGATGTTGTTCGGTCCCATGGATGCTGTGTTTTCGGTTTTAGAGAATGCAGCTTTTACCTTCATAGATGTGATTACAGGGACTCTGCATTTTTCCTGTATTGATATGGGCCCTTTAGGGGCTGAGAGGGGGGTAAAGTTAACACTGAACCTATCTGCCAGGATGTTGGCAATATCAGTTGGTTCTGTAATTTTCGTGCCGTTTGTGCGTTTGATTTTTGTTCAGAATGTTGTGCCCATCCCTGAGGAAGCTATTGCTACCATTAAAAAATGTGTCTGCCTTTCCTGTCAAAAAGAAACAGAAAACTAATCTTACAACTTCTCCTGTTCCAGTTTCACTGGACAGGAGTAGTTTAAGTCTGGCTCAGGGTCTTCTACATAATATTGACCTTTTTTATTATATGGTTTCTTTAAGAGAAAAAAAGGATTCCTCTTTTCCTGAAGAGAATGAATCAATTAAATTCAGAGAGGAATGTGATGGAACATACATAATTGTTTCCCCTCAGAATTCTGATTCAGACTCACAGGACAGCATATTACTTGAATGTCCCTATCGATGATTCTCTTTTTTCAAGACTATTTCTAGAATGTGTAAGTGTACTCAGTGGGGAACATTGAGGTTTCTCATTCCCCCCAGAAATACTATAGGCTGTTACAGAATGAATTTCCAGAACCTTCACTCATTTTCCCACTTCTGTAAGCTCTGTAGGAAGCGTCTGTCACTGCCTGCAATCTTCCTAACACTCAGCCTGCTGCCCCTAAAAAAGCATGTATAAAGTTTCTCAGTATTTTAAGTATTTATAGACTCTTCCCAAACATGACCCAGCAGCCACAGCTTTAGTTAATCCAGCTCCTCTCAAACAATTTAACTCCAATCTTTCCCTTCTGACAGGGATGGTAAAGGAATATTTAACTTTGGGGAAAAAGTATTTGCTTCTGCAACTTTAATTTTTAGAATTTGAACTGCAGTCTCATATGTTAACGTTTATTGTGGCTAATTGTGAAAATATGAGCAATGTTTTATCTGCAGCTCCTTCCTGTGAGTAAAAAAACTGATTTTTTTCAGGTCACTACTCACTTTGAAGTGTGTTTATGACTGTAGATATTACATCCAGTGAGGCTGCCACTGGTACTGTGTTGAGGAGGTTTGCCTGGCTTCATTCTCAGAACCTCCTAGAGGATGTAAACATAAGATTTTAAATTCACATTTGGATAGAGATTTAGGTCCCACTGCTGCAAAGGTTATCAAAAATGTGAAGAGAGGGTTAAGCTGATACAAGGAATCACTCATTTTTTTTTTTATCCTTTCTTCTCTACATTTTCCAAAGGTTTTTTCATTTCTTTGTCTAATTCTGCAAGGAACACACAAAACAGTCTCAGCAATATGCTGGTAAAGTAGAGATTAAAAACAACGTGGGGAGGATTCCAAAAAGAAATCAGGAACCCCCTGGAACAAATGGCAGTTAAATATGTGAGAATAACTATGTAAGGGGCTTTGTCTCTCCCTCACCCACCCACTCTGTCAGTCTATTATCCCTTCCCGAAAGTCTGAATCTCCATTTCTCTCTTTGGCAACAGACTGCGTCAGACAAATGGAATCTGAGACTGATTCAGCAAGGGGTGCAGATGGCAATGGGAAGAGATCCCTCCTTTGAAGTTAATTATTCCACATCCTCCAAATCAAGCCACTCTATTCCCTCCTGCCCTACAGCACAAGCTTTATCGGGGTGGGGCGGTGGGGGGATTAAAACAAATATTTCCTGTTTTCCAGTAGGAAAGAGGTTTTCATTGAAGACTGTTTCTGATACCAAATAGATCAGTTATGGACCTTTTCTCTTAAACCAGTTTGTGATAGTGCCCAAATTCAAGACAATTTCACAACATAATTTCTTACCCCTTCTTCCCCATTTGAGATTTTTTTGGTTACCTTAGGCTTAAAATATGCTTATCACCACATTCCTATCTGATAAGGCTTCAGTTTTTTTTTTAAGATTTTATGGGTCTGGATCACATTACCTATTCTGTAACTAACCCATTGAGCTATACATTGCCCCAAGAGTGCTCACGATGTACCTAACTACAGCTATAGCACATTGCAAGCTACAGGGTATCCACTTTTTGACTTGCTTATCTATGCAGACTCTTTTTCAAAGTGTCAGGAATCGCTCTCTTTGGTGAGTGATCTCATATGCAGGCTAGGATTCCAAGAGAACCTCAGCAGAAAGAACTTTTCTTCCACAGGAAAAAAATAGATCTATATTTAGATCTATTCCAGGGTTTTTCCCCAGATCCATCTGGTGTTGCAGATAGAGCCAGTATGGACCAGGGCTTACCAATGTCTTCAGCACCTGCTGGGGTCCCCTTAGTGGGCAAGGGAGTGAATACCTCAGGATTCTGAGCCTCAAGGGAGGGAGGGAATACATCAGGATTCTGAGTCTCATGGGAGGGAGGGAATACCTCAGGATTCTGAGTCTCAAAGGAGAGAGGGAATACCTCAGGAGTCTGAGTCTCATGGGAGGGGGGGGGGGATACCTCAGGAGTCTGAGTCTCACGGCATCTATGATTCCCATGACACCCAAGACTCCACGTAAGAAGGATACAATGGTATCTGAAGTCTCTTTCATACCTCACAACCTATTAGGGCAAGAAATCTGGACAAAGCCATAAATAATGGGGGTTAAGGGCTCCAGACAGGGACATTTTTAAATATTGCTTTTACAGACTTAGAAAGTTGATAGAACAACATGTTTTGCATTGGCATGAATTTTCTGAAGGATACGGAGTCTGAAACTCAAACGTCTGTCATTATTTTCTGATTTCAATCCTCAATGATTTGCAGTGGTCTGCCAGAAAACCATAACAATATGAGAAACATACCAAAAATATGAAAACATCTGGACATTCTAAGAATATCTGGAAAGTTGAGAGGTATTGTCTGTTTGGTGCCAGCACCAACACCCATTATCTTTTGGGATGTGTGAGAAGAGAAATCACTTGGTAGAGACATTTAGGTGTCGTCCTCTCCCATCCTGCTCCAAAGCAGTCAGTCACCACAGACACCTTGGACTTTGCTTGGGGATTAGTGTTAAGGTGGATAAACGTACATAGTATCTGGGACAACAACGGCAGACACAAGCACATGACTGTAAATTAGATGCTTGCCTTATCAAGGCACTCAACTCTCTTAACCATCTTTGGTCTCCAGGACAACGTCATGTTGTTATAGACAATTCCACAGTGATGTACATAAACAAATAAGGTCTTACCCCCTATGCAGACCAGCCATGTTATCATGTGATACAGCTTTACAGTAGAATCTCACGCTACTTCCTACATTCTATCAGAGCAAAACTCTGCGGCAGGCAAACTGGGCAGGACAAAGGCAGACCTTCATGAATGGAAACTAGATCAGGGGTCTTCCAAGATCATATAACTTGTATCGACTCTTAACCAATGTTTTTATATTATATCTAATTTGTTATATTCATTTAAACTGCAGATGTTTTTGTTTTACTTTTGAAGATTGTATAGTTACTGTTGTTAAAACATTTTGTAATAATTTGGAGCATTTCTCCCTGGGCCTCTGCTGAAAATGGGCTTCTACCCAGTCAGACTTTCCTGGTAATCAAATGTAAATAAATAAATTTATCTGTGGGGAGTTTTTCAAGTAAGCATTTTTGCATTCTCAATGAACCATCAGCTGGCAAAAATTTGCTCCAAGACTTCATGCAAGAAGGCCTGGAAAATACTGTTTCCTTTCCTTGCACAGGAATATTCCTATACCCTTTTCCACCCTTTCCACAGATATTCAAAGTAATTCTGAAGATTCAGAAGAAATCCTCCAAGATCATTGTGGTGACTCCCTTCTGGCACAGGCAACAGTGGTTCTCCCTTCTTTTGACATTGACCAGGGGCAATTAACGCAAGTTTCCTCGCAGACTGGATCTAGTCACACAAGAACAGGGATGAAACAAGTAATTGTGAACATACTTTTTAGGAGTGTAATAAGCTGGAAGACTTCCCCAAAGAGTACTCTATCAGAAATACTGGGAGAGCAAACTGGTGTAACTAAGGAAATTATTTTTTTTGTTGTTGTGATACAGAATCAGAATTGTCTAGGCATAGTAAGGCCTTGCTGAGTCTAATTATGGTGGCTGTCAAAAAAGCAATTACTAAAAAATGGAAATCAAAGGCTAAACCAACTAGAAGTAGTAAATGTAATAACAGAGACAAAACGTGAAGTGGGATCTTTGGAAAATGGTATGAGCAAATTACATAGAAAACGGGAATTGTGGGAACATTACATGCAGAATAAATTTTTGGAGGTGGAATGAGGTTTAAGGGAAGGCAAGTATTGAATGAGTTATGTAATGTTTGATTGACAGTGACTGGATAGATTACAAGTGACATATAATGTTTGCAACTGAAAATATGTTAATATGGTTTGTTTTCATTTGTATAAAATGTATGAGTGTTTCTTGTTAAAACAAAACAGGGACATTTTACACACCCCAACCCAAACAACTTAACTGATTGCCTGGAAGACAGAGTCTGAATACCTTTTACGCACCTGTTTACTGAGGGTGTGTAGGCAGTACACACTGGGGCAAGAAAGCCTTCTACCAGAAAATCATACATTAGCAACTGGAACATTCTTGTTGGTGCCAAAAACATAACCAGTAGTATTTCTCTTGTTTTACAATATTTGTGTGAGTTGCTTTCCTATCGCCTGTCTTACTCCTCTATCAAGGTTTATTTATGTGCCATTTCAGCATGCCTGTCCATGGATCCCCCTCTTTCAAGGCATTTCAATTTCAATTTTTTTTTTGCATAAGAGAACTCCAAGCAAACCACTGGCTCCTCCTTGGGACATTCATTTTCTGTTAGAGATGCTAACACTTACTCCATTTGAACCAGCTCATCTGGCTGGCTTGAGGTTTTTACCGCTTGCTATGACGTGTGCAAAAAGAGCATCTGAGTTGTTAGCTCTTAAGGTGGGTCATCCTTACTTCATTTTCCACAGGACAGAGTTTCCTTGAGAACTAATCTTTCATTTACGCTTAAGGTGGAATCTAAATTTACTAAAGCCGAACTATCTATCTCCCTGTGTTCTTCCCTGAACCCCAAAATAAGGGAGAAAGGATACTTCATACCTTGGATGTTCAGAAACAGTGCAGATACTATCTTGACATTGCAAAATCTTTCAGAACGTCCAATCAGTTATTCATTTCTTGCAAAGGTAAGGAGAAGGGACAACCTGAGTCAAAGCAGACTATTTCCAAATAGATATCTCAGGGTATTACCTTTTGTTATTCCCACTGCAACAAAACTGTTCCAAAGCAGGGTCAAGCCACATTCTACCAGGGCCATGGCTTTTCGCAAAGGGTTGCTTTCTAGAAGTATTCTAGAAGCAGCAACTTATCCTCTGTACAAACTTTTACAAAGCACTACAAGCCAGGTTCCTTCTCCAGGTCTAGGTCAAGTTTTGCTAGACCTAATCTCCGGGGACTCCTGAAACCTTCTTCTTTCACCTCCCAGTTGTTCTAAACTATGGTAATCTACCCTACAGCTCAGGATATTACAGTAATGATCAATATGAACACAGTACAGTTGTGTAAATAAATTTACCATAACAGTAGATGTTCGAATGATCACTGCTGCAGTAACAGCTCCCTCACTCCACCCCTCCTTTGTTTTGGGTGCGTTTTTTATGCCAGTGTGTGGGCATTTCTTTTGTTGTTGTTATTCCTGGCAATGTCTTCTCGGGGCTCAGCCTCCCTCTCTCAGTTGGCATTAACACTCTGAAACCCTTAGTGCCCAAACCTGTCTTTTTAGCCAGGTCAGCTCAAGGTAATGGTTTGGGAGCATGGAAGGTGCCCAGATTATTTGCAGGATATGACACATATTATCTTAGGCTATTGCAGCAGGGATCATTTGAATATCTACTGTTACTGCAACTTTATCTACACAGCTGTAGTTTTCTACAACCCAAAATATTTACTTGCAAATTTGTACTTTATTTCAATATTATTTTCTACAGCTGAAGTACTAAGTGAACTGAAAACTCATAATACAGATGTAAGTAGCAAAGCCTTTGACTGTGTATATGTGTGTGTTTGTTTAATCAAACTCAGAAACCAGCATTTATTGTCCTTAACATGCTTGGACATGCCAGAGAAAGCAGACATTTGGACTCTGGTTTTAATCAGTTGCTGACTATAATGCTGACAGCTCACTTTATTCTGAATTTGTAAATGGTCAACCGATTTTCACTATATCCACTTTCACAATATGACGTACACTAGGCTGTCTGACTACGGTCAGAAACAGACAAACCACGGAGTCCATGCCATATACCAATTACAATTGTTGTTCACGACTATTGCAGTTTAAGTGTTGCAATGCCCAAATACCACACAGATGCCAGAGTTTAATGTTTCCTGTTAAAACTTCTATTATCCTTTCATTTACATATTCATCTTTTTAGCATATAGGCAGTCTTTGTGAATGGTATACTCAAAGGCCATGCATTCAGGTAAAAGTACATGTCCTATTCACACTTGGAATGGGGTGATAAGAGACAGTACTTTAATTTATAATTAATTTATGTGGAATTAATCTTAATGCAACTACAGCTGGCCATATATGCAGCTATTCAACACATATTATGTATGTGCATCTTTTATCACAATTAGTACAATAATAAAGTAAAAATGCACTTTTATGGTCACTACATGGCCCTCTGGACCTCTGCCCCCTAGCGTTCAGCATCTTCCAGCACTTCTGATTATGGCTTTTATCACAATTAGTACAATAATAAAGTAAAAATGCACTTTTATGGTCACTACATGGCCCTCTGGACCTCTGCCCCCTAGCGTTCAGCATCTTCCAGCACTTCTGATTATGGGACCATAAAAAAGGCTGTTATCTATATAGAAGATTAGGATAAGCATACACAAGTGTTTATTGAAATCACTGTATTTTATATGCATCTCTGTCAGCTAAGTGTGGCCAAGTATGCAGTAAACAGGGTATATCCAATCCACCAAAAAGCAAGCATGTTCTCAGTGTGACAACATGTTACACATTTATTTATTTATTTATTGCATTTGTTTACCGGGAAGGTCCACTGGGCCTAGGTGAGCCCATTTTCAGTGAAGGCCCAGGGAGAAAAGCTCCTCATTAAATTAAACATGTTGCAGATTACAATAAAACATAGAGCTATAGTTACAGTTACATAGCTAGAAGGCAATACATAAAAAACACAGACACAGACATATATTTACAATTACACAAACAGCTAGAAGGCAGTGCAGTAACAGTCTTAGGCCTTGATTTAACTATGAAATTTAGAACAATCTTAGACCTTGATTTAACTATGATAGTTAGAACAATCTTAGGCCTTGATTTAACTATGACATTTAGAACAATCTGAGGCCTTGATTTAACTATGACATTTAGAACAATCTGAGGCCTTGATTTAACTATGATATTTAGAACAATTTTAGGCCTTGATTTAACTATGACATTTAGAACAATCTGAGGCCTTGATTTAACTATGACATTTAGAACAATCTTAGGCCTTGATTTAACTATGATATTTAGAACAATCTTAGGCATTGATTTAACTATGATATTTAGAACAATCTTAGGCATTGATTTAACTATGATATTTAGAACATATTAGAGAACATACAAATTGACCAGTTGAGTGGAAAAAGGAGGGGTAGAGTGGGAGTGGCACAATAGGGGAGAAAATGGTAGGTGTGATTAGAGGGGGTTATTTTTGGCATGGGCATAACCAGCAGGAGGGGACGGATTTTTTAAAGAGTGCAGGGTACATGATGGAGGTTATTGTGAATGGGAGGGTATCCCAAAGTTTGGAAACAGTGAAGGAACAGAGCATTTGACTGACTGGGAGTTGGGGTTTGTCTGCTTTAAGCAGTGTTTTATTTTCTGATCTAAGAGGTCTACTTGGTTGGTACAATTAGAGATGGACATCCTGTGGGTTTACATATCACTTTATGTGCAGTGGCTAAGTGCAGGTAGTAAGATGGAGTGGTAGTTCTAGCCAGTTTAGTTGTTGCAGTGAGGAACAGTGGTGTAATGAGGATCTAGCATTTTTTTTGCGAATCTGGCGACCTTATTATAACATGAGTCGAGCTTTGTTTTAAGAGATGAGTGGATATTTGTGAGGATAGGGGCACCATACAGCAGGGATGGAACTAGAAAGGCTGAGGCTAGAGGCTTTTACGCAGAGGTGTTAAGGTAATAGCTGTGTCTATAAAGGGCATCCAGTTTCTGATGTGTTTTTTGATCTTATTGACTATGTGAAGATCAAATCTTAGGGTTTCATCAATAATGACTCCTACTGCAATGGTGGTATTATTTTGGGAGTGGATACAGAATTCAGTCCTATTTAGGGAGTTTTTTTGGGGGGGAGTGAATAGAATCAGTTTAGTCTTATTTGGGTTGAAAGCAAGGTGACTGCTTGACATCCATTTTTCAGTAGACGTGAAGACATTTTGGGTTAGTAGTTGCAACTCAGAAGAGGTTTTAGCACTGCAGATGATTGTCAAATCATCTGCATATTATCATGGTGTGATGCATAAGGGAGTTATGGAAGCTATTGATGAATATATTGAATAGAAGGGGGCATAATATGGAGCCTTGGGGACACCTGTGGAGATGCTGAGGAAGGGGGAACAGAACTGCTGCCATTTAGTTGATTGATATCTGCCAGAGAGGTAGTTTGAGAACCAAATTTAGGGTTGGGGTGAGACACCTAGATTGTTGAGTTTAGAGAGTAAAACGGGAGTGTAAAATAGTATCAAAAGCTTTTGAAAGTCAAGAAAGAGTGTAGAGACATCACACCGGAATCGCATGCTCGATTTACTACATCCAGAAACCAGATGAGAGCTGTGTTTGTGCTATGGCCTAGTTTAAAGCCATGTTGGGTTGGGGTGAAAAGTTGGTTATTAATTAAATGGTTGAGAGGTTGGGTATGGACACATTTTTTTCTAATATTTTTGAAATGGGAGAGAGGATAGCAATTTGCTGAAAGTTGGAGCTGTATGAATTTTTGCCACCTTTGTGCAGTGGAAGAATATATCCTTTCTTCCAGATATTTGTTATGTGCGATTCTTGGATTGATCTATTGAGAAGTATACTAACGGGATAAGTGATGGAGCTTGAAGATATTTTTAGGAATTCAGCAGATAAGTTGTCAGGAGCACAGGTGCAAGGTTTGAGTTTTAGAAGGAGTTTCTTAATGGTGCATGTGGGTATGGGAGAAAGAGAAAAATCTGGTACACAGGAAGGTTTAGAATGAGTAGATTGTTGGTCTGATGAGTTAGGGTTAGAAGGAGGGAAAGTCAGAGGTGCCGGAAGTTGTTGAAGACTGAGGGGGGGGGAGTGAGAGAGGCACTTAGTGGTCTAAAAAGGGCAATTTTTTAAAACTATTTACTACCACAACATAGGTTCACTTGGAGCAAATTTTAAGCTTAGCCAATTTCCCTTTTGGTGCGTGAATTAACATTTTGTGATTGGTCTTACCTGTCCCATGGCTGTTAATTGTATATTAGCCCTAGTGAGAATAAATGTGATCATACTACAGATAATTTGAGGGGACCCATGTAAGGGATGCAGCATTTAGGAACTGCCTTTATCCATTAGTGGCATCAGGGACAATCCTGGAGTATATTTTCTATTACTCATCCTTAGGTCCAAGTTGCACTTGAATATGGACAGGGATGAGCTTTGTATTACTTGAATGGATAGTCTGTTCTGGAACAGTGGTAGCCTCTGATATATATCCATCTCTCCATAGTTTAGATACCTGACTGAGTACTTCTGATGCCATTTGACTTGCTGATGTTCAGTAGGTCCATCTGTATTAGGTCGGAGGATGCCTTGTATGCCAGACATGTCACCTCTAAGCACTCTGTAGGATACTGAGTATAGTGATAAATCTTTGAGGTTGTCCATGTAAGACCTATTGTTTAGGACTTGTATCATTTTAGTAAGGTATCCCTGTGGGTATTCCAGTTGTTGCATGGGGCTGGACAGACACATGCCAAAGTGGGCATTTTACAAAATGATTGACCTAATGAGGGCTTTGTAAAGGGGGGCAATAACATTTCTAGATCTAGTCATAATCAATATGTTTAGAAGCTGTGCAATATAGAAAGACTTTCTTATGACTCTGGGAACATACTGGTCAAAAGGTTAGGTCATTGTACACACAAGTTCTCAAATGCCAAACAACTGGGTCACTTCTTAGGGGGCATTGTCAATTTTGCAGTTCCTTGGAGTAGAAGACTTCCCAAAGGATATGATAATGTATTTCTTGGAGTTTAGTTTCAATTCATGATTCTGGTACCAGTTGTTTGGGACAAACCTTCCTGCATGATGGTTAAGTCATTTGGGGATTCAATAACTGCTCCTAGCTTGCAGTCATCTCAAACTTAGTCGGCCAAAGCCCTTTGGTATTTCCTTTTACTTATGAGATGTATATGCTAAACAGAAAACGTCTCAGCACCAAACCCTGGGGGACTCCACTGGTGACTGGTCTCTTCCCCTATTTTTATCTCCTGCATCCTGTGAGCAAGCAATACATGTATGCGTTCTTTGATTCACCTTCCTGATTGTATTAACCTGATTCTATTAAATTATATTCCTTGTATAATACAACACCACTTGTTAGAATGTGTTTTAAATTAGTAGTCTGGAACAGTCTTCTAGTAAGCAATGAAACAAAATGTATGAACCAATAATGACAAAACTACCCATTTCAGAAAATTTCAACCATAAAAGACCACTCAAACTTCTGTCATTACAATCCACCAATATCAGTAAATATGCCAAATCTCTACAGAAGTTAAGTCATCTAAATAATTCCACATTAAAGGGATCTGTAACTAAAGAGGTTGGTGCTAGCAAACAATTTTATATTTAATTGTTTCATCTACAAATAAAGTGCCTGTTGCCCTTGAGGAATAAATTGCCAATGCTACATTAAAAAAATGATAAGCTAGTAATGTTGCAATGGGGAATGGATGGTAAACTGATAACATAAACATAGTTACTAGGTAACCCCTCCAAAGGAGGACATTCATAGGACTGCAGCATCCACTCCCTGTAAAATACAACACAGTACAGTATCAGCAATCCATCTGCATACTGTGGGAGTAGAACCCACAGCCTTCTGCATCAAAAGCAAGTATATTACCTGTTGTGCTACTAACAATGGAAATGACTTGGCATAAGTAGCACTAAACTTCCCTTCCCCTGAAGCTCTCAGCTCCTTGTAAAATCCACTTGACACTCAACTAAATCTCTCAAGTTTGCAGCACAAGAAATCTGGAAATAGCCAAAATTTGGGGGGAAAACCAGGGACACATTTAAAATATTGCTTGTATAATCTTAAAAAGTTGCTAAAATAAAGTGTTATGTGTTACCATGAGTTTCCTGAAAGATATGAAGACTGAAACTTAAAAGGCTATCATTCTTTAGTGAATTCAGTTCTCACTGATTTGCCAGAAAAAACACAAATTTTAAGAGGAACAGATCAAAAGTATAAGCCAAATATTCTGTGAAAATCTGGACAGTTAAGAGCTATGGACTCAACTCCCTGAATCAGAAGTGGTGGTATGACTGGAGAATTCAGGCTCTTGTTTGAGTCTGAGTCACACTAACCACCAGGTATACCTAACCTGGGCATTTTACACACACACACACACACACACACACACACAAACACACACAGACAGAGACACACAAACACACACACACAAAGACACAGACACAGACACAGACACACACACACACACACACACACACACACACACACACACACACACACACACACACACACACACACACACACACACACGCAGCATAACTCCTGCAAAACTCTCCTTACTGGCATGGCTCTGGCAGCACCAACAGAACAGTGGCAGCATAACTCATGTAACACAGAGCAATAAAAGAACAAGAACAGCTAGTTTAGTTAGTTGTACTTCTGCGTGTGAATCCATGTTAGCATGAAAACTCAACTTCATTCATTTGTCCTGACAGGTCTTGCAGCTGTAAAAGTGGGTGGCTCCCCCTCCTGTTGGCTCTATGGTTCTGGCACCCATGGGGAAAGTGGTGGCCAGCTTGGCAATGGTGTCATGAAATATGAGTTAAAGAGAGAGGCTATATCAAAGGGGGTTTTATCAGGGTATGGGCAAGGATTTGGTGTTAGAGCCTGGGTGTATACGGGAATTTATTGCTCCCCAGAATTTTTGTGGGTTTAGCCTATGCTGGCCCTGTAGTTTATGGAAATAGTCTTTTGTTTTTGGTTACCTGCCGTTTGGCCTGATTACGTAGTTGTTTTGGGTCACATGGCTAACAATTGTTAATTTGGACAAAAAGAGATTATAGGATATGATTTTATTTATTTATTTTATATTTGTTAACCAGGAGAGTCAGACTGGATATAGGTCAATTTTCAGCAGAGGCCCGGGGAAAAAAACTCCAGCAACTACATTAACAATTCAGGCATTACACATGCCATACATCCACGCAAAATTTGTGAAGAAGCAGAATGGAGAGTGAAATGAAGAAGTGGTTACAGAACGTGGCAGAGGTTCAGGTGAACGGAAACAAACTAATGTTGGAACTTTGCATTTAATGACTTTGAATGGAATGGAATGGTATGACAGGCTGACCTTAACAATCTTGGAGCCCAGTTGAAACCATTTTTGTGGGGTCCCCAACTACCCTTGCTAATCTATTACCACAGCTCTCCCTCCATCCACTGTCCTCATGGACTTACAATTACATTATTATTGTATATTAAAGCAAAATAATATATTGTTGTATTAGCATACTGTGTCATAAAACATGTCAAACAGAAGTAGACCTACTGGACTCCTGGACCTCCAGATCCAACATCTCCTGTGGCTCCTCTCACAGGATCCATTTAACTCACTAGGGCACCATATAAGAGGGCCATATACTGGGATGCTAGCACCCTGTGTAAGGGTAGCTGTTCCTCACATGGGTACACCCTGTCATAGAAGTGAACATGTCCCCAAACTCTTGTAGTACTGGCAGGATATCCAGAACCTGGGTACGGGACAGCTGCTGTGAAAGACCCCTGCGGGGGGGGGGGGGTCTTTAAGGAATAAGGGTAAGGAGATGAGCCCTGGGGGGGTCTTTAAGGAATAAGGGTAAGGAGACATCTATATGTCTGACAGCAACTATATATGTGCCCCCACCAATACTGTGTGCGACCACAAATACAATGGGTGATATTATGTTGTGCTCCATTTTCACATGATATACATACACACACACACACACACACACACACACACACACACACACAAACACACAATAGTGTAAGATATGCATGCACACTAAGATGTACATACGAACACTTGACATCTGGAACATTGGAGAAATACCTATTAACCTAATTTATGTTTTTGTGTTGTGGAGGAAAACAGAGCACCTGGATAATATGCCAATGGAGATAAGGAGGACATGTATACTCTAAACAGCAAGAACTTAACAACATAAGGAGGATATGTATACTCTAAACAGCAAGAACTTAACAACATAAGGAGGATATGTATACTCAAAACAGCAAGAACTTAACAACATAAGGAGGATATGTATACTCTAAACAGCAAGAACTTAACAACATAAGGAGGATATGTATACTCTAAACAGCAAGAACTTAACAACATAAGGAGGATATGTATACTCTAAACAGCAAGAACTTAACAACATAAGGAGGATATGTATACTCTAAACAGCAAGAACTTAACAACATAAGGAGGATATGTATACTCTAAACAGCAAGAACTTAACAACATAAGGAGGATATGTATACTCTAAACAGCAAGAACTTAACAACATAAGGAGGATATGTATACTCTAAACAGCAAGAACTTAACAACATAAGGAGGATATGTATACTCTAAACAGCAAGAACTTAACAACATAACCAAGCACTGTGAGATGGCAATTCTACTCACTACAGCAATAATCATATCATCTTAGACAAAACCTGTCCCGACTGTCAAAGGCAACACTTACTGTTTACAAGACTAGTGTCATGGAAACCAAAAGAAGTCCCAGCTAACTAGCTACTCTAGGATACACTGCAACCCCCTCCCCTATGCAAGTATATGCTTAAACCAGGGCAACAATTAATTTACACTGATTTCATCAAATGCTGTACATTGTGTGACACACTGCTCCTGCAAAACCATTTCAGTGACCATAACCCCGTTATTCTATCACAGTTATAAGTCACATTTATACAAAGCAATTACAGTCATTTTACTGACTGTGTACATGTACTGCAGATGTCTAGTTGGAACTGAAAAAAATGTTACAGCAGAACCATTCCAACTAGTTTATCAGAAACACATCTCAGTCTGGCGAAGCCAGTTTAATGTCTGTTTAACGTAATCAAATGATAGCAGATTCAGTCATTTTCATGCATAGACAATCGCCATACCCAGCATGTATAATAACTATGTTTACCGCATAAATCTCAGAGAATGGAATATAATAAAAATAATAACTCGTACAGTAACTTTATTTATTTATTTAACATTTGTTTACTGGGAAAGTTCGACTGGGACACAGCCCATTTTCAGTGGAGGCCTAGGGAGAAAAGCTCCAGATGCATGTCTTTGGAATATAGGAGGACACCGGAGCACTCATAAGAAACCCAAGAAAATGCAGGGAGGACATGCAGACTCCTCACAGAAGGCACCCCAGCTGAGAACTGAACCGGAGAATCTCTTGCTGTGAGGCGACAATACTAACTGTTGCACCACTGAGCAGTGGTATGTTTATTCAAACCGACCATTGCTCATCATAGTAAAATACTCCAGCATGCTTCATCCAAATACACATTTGTCCTGCAAAGCAAAAACAGCAACTGTTTAACACTAGCAAACAATCACAGGCAAGGGTCAGTCACTATCGACAGACAGCCTGCGTAAAGTGCAACTACAGAGACTCTTTGTACACCTTCAAGATCTCCTTGTAATAAAATAAATATTTTAATGGCTACAGTAATTTACTTTTGCTATGTTAAAAATATACACTAGCTTATAACACAAGTTTGGTTCATACAATGGCCACAGAGGTGATTTTAGCTGTTCAAATACTCAGTTTCTTTAAGTAGCTGCAGCAAAAGGAAAATGGTGTTATTTTACAATGATGTCCACAGTAGTTCAGCACAGACCTGCAGCTTTTTGAAGACTTAGACTGTAGAACATTCCTCATGACAAGGTACACTTGAGAGGTATGAATATCTGGTTGCCTGTCACAGTCTAACTAAAACCTTACCTGCCATGCTCTGCATGAGCTACAACAGAATACACCATTCTCTTAGGTTCATAGCAGGTTACTAGGCTAATGGCCTAGAGCCTTTACAAGCCCAGCCATGTTATACCAGAGCTACCCCAATTGGCCTTAGTTACATGGTCTTTATTTACAAAGCAAGTCTATGATCAGCACTGGCTAGCCCTATCAAAATGGACATAGGTGCTACCTCTGGACTGAATTTACATCCTCCATGATGCGCTTGACTAGGATCATTGATGAGCTCTGCTTCATGAGAATTGGGAGATTATTCCCCAGGGGTGGCAATCGCTGGGAGATATACCTGCCTCTCCGGCATATTCTGTTAATGTCACAGGTTAGGTTAAGATCCCCGGAGTGAGTGAATCTTGTACAGTTTGACTTGCAGCATTTCCATTGGGGTAGGATGAGATACTACTCTGTAGACCAGGCACAAGTCACCTTTTAGCAGCCTGTAAGATAAAGAGTGCAGTGACAGAGCCTTCAGTCTACTATGTAGATCACATTTTGAAGGCCCTTCATTTTCTTTGTGAGAAACAGCTGTGGTCTCTCCAGTTGCTGCAGGTGTCTGGTGAGGCATGCAAAAGGGAGCATTCTACTGTAGAAGAGGTCTAATGAGGGGAGAGTACAGGGGGGCTAAAACATCCCTAGACCTGGTTACTACATCCTTACTAATGAGATGTGCAACACAGAAAGCTTTCCTTACCACTGTGGTCACATGGTGATTGAAGTTTACATCACTATCAACCTGTGTACCTAAATCTCTCACCACTGTGTTTGAGTTTAGGGGGGGTGCTGTCAATATTGTAGTTAGCAAGGATTTCCTCTTTGCCAAAGAGGATAACAGTGCACTTTTTTGTGTTCAGTTTTAGTTCATAGTTTTTAACACCAATCGTCTGTCTGTGTATGTCCCTTTTGCAATATATTGACATTACTGGGGGACTCCATGATTGCACCCAGTTTGCAATCATCAGCAAATATGGTAAGTCACAGGCAGTCTACTTTAGCATGGACTTCCAAGAAATATATTCCAAACAGTAAGGGGCCAAGCACAGATCCTTGTGATACACCACTGGTGACTGGTCTACCAGGTGACTGGTATACCAGTAGAGGTGGAATCCCCATCTCTGACAGTATGCATACTGATGGTAAACCAATTGGCAGGAGAGCTTCTCATTGATACCTGAGTGGGAGATTGTGTCAGAAGCCTTGGTCAAGTCAAGGTAGGTGGCATGTACCATTTTGCCTTCATCTTGGGTGTGATGCCCCGCCACTGGCCCAGTAATCAAGGATCCTCAAGTCTCACCACAAGCACTAGTGGGGGACATACATTTGGAGGACGACAGGTACACACACAGTATTTCCAGATGCAGCTCTCTGCATGAATTGCAATTTCCCTTAAGAGCACACAGAGACCACATTCAGTCTGGGGCAACCTCTTTCTCCAGATACCCAGTAAGACTCCCCACTGGCACAGTTATAGGGTTGATATCTCAGCTGAGTGGCCAGGCCAAGACATCCAGCACCCTCTCTGTCCAGCCAGTGCTTCATGTCCCTGCCCAAGTAGCTGACAAACACACACGCACACACACACACACACACACACACACACACACACACACACACACACACACACACACACACACACACACACACACCTTGGAAAGGCTGGCACAGGTTTACTAGCTATGCTCCCTTCTGCCCAGACTATAAGGTAGTTTTCACTGCCACCAGTCACTCCTTATCAACTACTTTAAGGCCCTTAGCAAAGGGTATCCAATACTACTGTGTAATTTTACTATTAATCCAAATGGTAGCTTGACCAAGAACAAGGCTATTAGGAGGGCCTGCACAGTGTCACCAAATAGATATGCAAGTACTTTAAGAGCTTAAATATGTCTCACAAATATCAGCCACAATGAAAGGTTTAACTGTATTTAATAATAACTAATAAAAGTACAAGAAAATACTCACTAAATCATCACAGTAACTTCAGAGTTCAAAATCACAGGCAATATTTAAAACATTATTGCAGGACAGTCTCAAATAAATACAGAAAACATCTAAACTAATTACTATATTCCTAGCTGTATCTAAAAAAATCACTATACCCTAGACTTACTCATAGCAAGGCAAGACAGACGTGGTGAGTGGGTTTTCCAGCTGATGTTGTCAGGTCAAAGACAAATACAGAATACTTACTCTCTCTCTCTCTCTCTCTCTATCTCAGAGATTTCTCAAACCAAGGTCTCAAATATTGCTGCCAGGATACTTGCAGGATGACATCACCCCTCGTCATCCAATTTTAGTTCCCAAGCTAAAACCCCCATTGCCAGAAACCACCAGCCCCCAGCATTTACCCATGAAAAACACATAAACAAGGACTCTTCTTAGATCTTTGCAGCTGTGGGAAGACACAAAACAATAAAACACCTACAAGACAATGCAAAAGGTTCCCCAGCCCTAGACACCCCGTCTCCCTGCCACACCAAAACCATTGTTTATGGCATAGTTATAAAGTAATTCAATTTCAACCATTTCTCCGAAACTTTGCAAGTCAACCCTCTATGCTCCTGTTCCCACTGTGAAAATACATACATCCACACAGTCTCAACAGTCTACACACACCTCTGCTCTTCTCCAGTAGGGCACACTGTGGACAACTCTCCAAGCTGAGCACTCAACAAAATATCTCTTCAGCACACGGCTGTACATACCATTTTATATGACATATAGTTCCAATACATTGGAAACACAAGCATATGAATCATGTTAACATTCACAAATCACATATGATTATTTACAAAATTCCAGATTGCTGTGCTGGCAGTACCTCCCTTTGCATACCCCCCCCCCCCCAAAGACTCAAGCTACTTTCTCAAGTGACCATTGAGAACCCTTGCTTAAGAGGGATGACCATCTGGGAATATATTACCCAATCCCCTGTCTTGAGAGCCCATCTGAATTGGCATTGCTAACCCCCACTGTGGTGCTGCACTGTCATATCATATGCTTGCAACCCTAGGCTCCACCACAGTAATTTGGGATTTTCCTGGCTGGCTCTCTGTAAACATAGATACCCTCAGACTCGTTCTGCCTCCTACTACCAATACTAACTTCAACGGCCTCCATGTCATGGTAATATTTCATCATGTTAACATGGTATAGTTTGCATCTCTGCCTCCTGCCTAGCAGTTCTACCATACAGTTAACATCACTGACCTTCCTCACCACTTTGAAGGGTCCCTCCCAAGCTGCCTGCAGCTTGTTTTGTCTGACAGGAATGAGAACCATTACCCGCTGCCCTGCAGCATACTCTCTAGCTCAAGCATTCCTGTCATACCAGACCTTTTTCTGCTGTTGGGTTTCTGCCAGGTTCTCCTGGGCTAGGCCCATGAGTTCCCTGAGCCCTGTCCTGAAATTCAGGACATATGCCACAACAGACTCCTTGTGGGATTCACACTCACCCTCCCACTCGTCACAAATCAAATCTAGAGGTCCACTCACCCCATGCCCCTGCAGCAACTCAAAGGTTGAAAAACCTGTGGATTCCTGGGGCACCACCCTGTAAGCAAACAACAGATGGGGCAAATATTTGCCCACTCTCTCTTAAACTGGTCTGCAAATGCACATAGCATGGTCTTTAGTGTAGAGTTTAACCTCTCAAGCAGACCATTAGTCTGGGAATGGTAGGGATGGTCTTTAGGTGCTTCACCCCACAGTGCTTCCACAGACAAGCCTGCAGGTTTGACATGAAATTGGTACCTCTGTCAGTCAGTATTTCTTTTGGGAAACCTACCCTGCTGAAAACCTCTAACAAAGCATTTGCCACCTTTTCTGCCTCAGTGGAGGCCAGGGCCACTGCTTCAGGGTATCGTGTAGCATAATCTACTACCACTAGAATATACTTCTTCCCTGTGGAACTTGGGGTACTCAGAGGCCCCACTGTATCCATAGCTACCCTCTTCAATGGCTTCTCAGTCACAGGAAAAGGCATCAAAGAGCTTTCATCTTGTCTCCTGCCTTGCCTACTTTTTGGCACTGCTCACAGGTCCTGCAGTACCCTGTTACATCTCTGGAAATCCCAGGCCAATAAAAGTTCTGCATGATATGTCTCTGTACGCATTATGCCCATATGACCTGCAAAGGAAATATTATGGGCTATGGCTAGAAGTACCAGATGGTAGGCTCTGGGCATTACCAACTGCAGTATTCTCTCACCCTCTAGCCCTCCCTCAGGGGTCCACTCTCTGTACGGTAACCCTTTGTCCCAGTATACAGATTCCCCATTCCCTTCAGAATCAGGTGCCTCTCTAGCTACCTCCCTCAGGCCTTGTAATGTAGGGTCCGAGAGCTGAGCCTGTCTCAACTCTCTCTTTGTAACCCTTCCCAGCTCCCCTTCCACAAAAGTCTGGCATCCTCTGATAGTGGTGCCTCACTGTCAGTCTGGGTACTACTACTCACCTCTGCCCTTGCAGTCACTCTGTCCAAGGGAACATCAGTACCCACAAGCAGCTATGGCTCACCTTCAGTCTCACTGCTACAGGGTAGCTCCCTCCCTGAAGTAACCACCACACCAGTCCTGGCTTCAAGTCTGCAGTCTGTCTGGGTTCCTCCCAGGCTATCAGACCCACATGCTTGTCTCCAAGCCTGACTGCATGTCACTGCATGCACACAAAGTACTGCATCATCAAAATGATTCCCTCTCAGGACATCTGCAGGGATATCCTCAAAGCACACTTTCTAAGCTTGTTTCCTGCCTTTCCTGTAAGTCGTCTAGTCCATGTAAGCGTCTGAGCCCCCAAGCCTTTCTGTGTTGGAGGGAAGCCTTCTAGCTTAATTTTGTTTCTTAAAACTAACCAGTTTTCTAGTTTGAGCACTCAAATCTGTTTCTTTGACCTCAGCACTTGTTCAGAACTCATTGTAAGCACTAAATAAGCTACAAATTGCTACAGCACTCAACATTCCTCACTTGTCTAGAGGAAAGCAGTTTTTAGTACTTAAAAAATAACCACCTATCCAGGCATGTCCAAGGGTCAGCTTCCGGTGATTTCTCCTGTCTACCTGATGAATCTGGGCATCTTGGGGCAATTGCCTCATGTACACAAACAACCCTTTCCTCCTACCACCCAACACTACAACCTGTGAGAGATGCACTTATATAGCCAAACTGGAAGCAAATCTCTCTTCACCCAAGACTGGACTAGACAGTCAAGAGGAGAAGGTAAACACTTGCACCACACCACACTCATCACTTAGTCCCTCAAAACCTACACCACGAAAACACACACACACAAAAACACAAAACACACACCTACATTCTCGGAGGCTCTCTAAAAAAATCTACCCAAGCAACAGGGACCTCCAAAGCAGAAACGCAAGCAACGTCGAACCCCCCAACACAACCCAAATGACACACAGCCCACAAACTCAGTGTGCCACTCAACCACAGCCCATAAGGCATAACAACGTACCCAACACCCTAGACATAAGTGACTCTATAGTCAGGCACACTGATGCTAAACAAGGAGAAAGTTACTGTCAGCTGCTGTCAGGTGCCAGGATCCGCCACATAATGCATGCACTCAGGTCACTCCACAACAAGTACAAATATGACTCTGACATTGTCTGTGTTGGTGTCTGTGTTGGTGTGAATGACCTAAGATGTACCTCCCTGGACTACATGAAAAGAGACATGGAGGAGCTGTCCGATCTTGTAACCCAGGCAGGTATGACCCTAGCCCTGAGTAGCATCCTGCCATCACCCAGAATGATACCACAGTACAAGGACAAAATGATTGACTTCAACAATTGGCTAAGCTTCTGGTGTCATTCTAAGGTGATCCAGTATATGTCTGCCTGGGATGACATGATCAACAAACCACGATGCTTTGCCAGAGATTGCCTGCACCTCTAGCCCTTGAGATTCTGGATACTGGGTAAGGCTCTTGCCACCCCTATAGTGCCTTTCTTAGGGAAGATTCAAATGACAAATTCACCACTGTAACAGGTACAAGCAAGCAAAATCTGAGGCTAATGCTACTTAATGCTAGAGGTCTAAACCTCAAAATGCACTCACTCGAGGCACTCCTTAAAATGGAGAACATCGACATCTGTGCAGTGACAGAGACCTGGTTCAAGGCTCCAGAGAGCACCCCTGCATTACCAGGCTATAATTTATACAACACCTTTCGGCCACCTAACCTGGACCGAAGCACTAAAGGCGGAGGCGTGTTCATATTCATTAAGGATATCCACACCTCCAGGCTAATAATGCATCCGAGATTATCCAAGTGCAACTAACTCTGGGCAAGACCGCAATCCAAATTGTAGCCTGCTACAGATCCCCCACCATGCCCCAGGATTCCCACTCCTCATTTCTTGATACACTGGAAAATATTAGGGTAAAATCTAACACCCTAATAACGAGCGATTTCAACTACCCCATCATCAACTGGGAAAACTACTAATGTACCAACTCTTGTGCTCAACGTTTACTGGAATTCATAAATTCCAATGTCTTGGATCAACTTATCCACACCCCCACCAGGGGCAGCAATATCCTAGACCTGGTCATTACCAACATGGGCAACCAGTGTTCCACACCAGAGGTCAATTCCTTGTTGGTCAGCTCCGACCACAAGCAAATCACCCTAGACATCCACATCCCACACCCCCATTAGGGAAACCAGCATAAAAAATTTCTCCAAAGCCAACTTCACGCTTCTTAAGACAGAAGTGACACCCATAATGACAGACAATAGAGGTATGACTGCTGAATCCTATACAATTGCACTTTATAAGCACTTACACGAGTGCATAGATCGTGCAATCCCTAACAGAACCAAGACACTATCCTCCAAAAAAGAAAGCCAATCTGGTGGTCCCCTGCCATAAACAAACTCTACAACAGAAGAAAGAAACTGTTGCAAAAAAGAGTAAAATCCCACGACTGGAGGAACTCTGTGGTCCGACTCAGTAAGAAGCTGAGATCCCTCATAAAAATCCTCCAAAGCTAGTTATGAAAATAAAATCTCCACTGATTCTAACGACAAACACAAAGCATTCTATAGCTATGTCTAGAATCTCAATGGCAACACTCAGATCTGTTCTGAGTTACAGCACAATGGCACTAAACATACAGAACCAACTGATATTGCCAGCAACCTGGCAGATAGATTCAATGCTAACTTTACCACTCTCTCATCCCCTAAAGGGCCCATCTCTATACTGGAAGAATGCAAAGTTCCTGTAATCACGGCTGCAAAGGTAAAATAACACACTCTCCAAAGCCAAGAACACAGCATCCATGGGACCTGACAACATCCCAGGCTGCGTTCTGCATGAACTACAGAACAAACTGGCACCCCACCTAAGTACCATGTTCAGTCATAGCTTCACCTCAGGCTTTGTGCCCACTGAATGCTGCACAGCAACGGTTATCCCACTCCACAAAGGGGGAGCCAACACGGACCCCAGGAACTACCACCCCATTAGCCTGATGAGCCTGGTCTGCAAGGCTATAGAACGTATATCTTCATGGAACTTATAAACAATGACATTGGTAATCTCCAAACTCTGGACCCTACCCAGTTTGGATTTGCAAAAGGCAGATCATGTCTTCCAAACCTGATAGACTTCTTTGAAGCGGTCACCAAAGCCGTAGATGAGGGTAAGGTGGTTCACACAACCTATCTAGATCTCGCCAAGGCTTTCAACACCATCCCCCACTCTGGAATTATAGATAAACTCACTAAACTAGGTATAAATCCCTATGTCACAAGATGGGTTGCCAACTGGCTCACTGACAGAACCCACACTGTGACAGTAGCAGACTCTAAATCCAACTTCAGACCAGTGACAAGTGGAGTACTACAGGGTTCAGTCCTGGATCCTCTCCTGTTTGGTATCTACTTCTCTGAAGTACAGGCTAACACAGAAGGTCTTTGGCTAACAAAGTTTGCAGATGACTGCAAACTAAGAGCCATAATCAAAACTCCTAATGATGTGGACATCCTACAAAAGGGCCTCACTGAGACAGATGCCTCGTGTCAAAGCTATGGCCTCAAGCTCAATGCCAAAATGTGCATTGTCATCCCTTTTGGTAAAAACTTTGTACCCATGAACTACCACATAGGCGGTAGTCAACTTAACACAAAGTGTGATGAGAGACCTTGGCACACAGGTGGACAGTAGTCTCTCCTTTGATACTCACATCACCATAGTAGTCAGGAAATCCATCTACATGGCACACCTCATCACAAAAGGTTTCTCATCCAGGAAAAAAGAGGTCATTGTTCCCCTCTACATATCACTCATTAGACCCATTATAGAGTACAACACCCCTTTTGGTATGCACCTCACAAGACATCTACAACAACTGGAAAGGCCACAGAAATACCTCACAAAGAGGATTACTGGTCTCAAACAGATGCCCTATGCAGACCGTCTCAAAAAACTCCAGCTTTACTCTGTCGCATATCGCCTACTCAGAGGCGATCTCTGCCTAACATACAAAGCTATGTCAAACCCAGAGCTGTTGGACATGTTCTACTTAAAGAAATCCCATTCCCTCTGACCTACACGCTCTAGGGACCTAAACCTTGTCACCACAATAAACAGAACATGCTGGAGGGATAGATTCCTGTCCCAGAGACTTCCCATACTCTGGAACAAACTACCTATCTATGTCAAACAAAGATCCTCATTAGCACTCTTCTAGAAAAATCTTGATGACTGGATGGGAGATAGGAATTTCACCCTGGGGATCACTTCTGTTGCTCTGCTTGACAGGGGCACAGGAAAATAATTTTCTTGGGTGGCAAAAGCCAGGGTACCATTTGGCTAGGCTTATATAGGCCCTAGGGCCAATAGCCTAGTACCTACCTATGAACCTTCCTTTTCCACCCTCCCAGTCAAGGTGAAACCTAGCCAAATGTATTTGGAATGGGGTTCCTCCTATAAGCTCTGACTAGAGTAGACTACCCAAGCAAGTAGTGCTCTTCTGTAACCATTGCAGACTTCACAATGGTTAGGTCAGAGGCTGTGTTTCTCTTAGCAGTGGCATGTTTCCCATTTACTAAGATAGGATATAACCTCTTGTGGTAGTTTGGTACCCTTGTTGTCTCCAGACAACTCACTGCTGGCATCTGTCATTCCCACTTACTGACTCTCCTACCTTTTGTTCCCCACCTTGCCTCTGTGGACATCTATATGCTAAATGGTCCCACTGGTTGCATTTTAACCATTGGTCCTGGATGTGTACCTGGACTAGCAGCTTCCCCTACTACTGGCAGACTCTGTTGGGGCAGTTTATGCTGCCCACCGTGGGTTTCCTTACACCCATGAGCAGCACTGGGTATCCCTTTCCTGTGCAGTGATGCCCTGCTTGCTAGATATAGGTCTCCCTTCTTCCCCAAGCCATCTGCAATATTGCAAAGCCTCTCAGCTAACCAGATTCTCATGTCCTCAGGTAAAGTGCTAAGGGCTTGTTCCCTCATCAAAAGGTCTGCCAGCTCTTCAAAAGTGGTGACACCCACTCATTCATCTATGAAAATAAGTGATTAGCTCAGCAATATATTCACACACACTTTCATCTGCCTTGCATCTATGCTCACAAAACTTTTTCCTATAAGCTTCAGGTGTTAACTTAAAACACTCTAACAGACAATTTTTAACAGTATTATAATTTAAGCAATCAGTATCAGACAATTTAGAAATAGCAGTTACAGCTTTACCATGGAGTAAGGGGGTCAGGAACCGTACCCAGAGCCCTTGGTCAACATTATACCGTTTACATACCCTTTCAAACATATGAATAAAACTATCAAAATTATCCCCCTCTGTAAATTGTGGAAGACATTTACTGACCTTTGTTGCTTCTGGGGTTTGGTTACTCCCTTCCCCATTACCTCCATGACCCTGGTGAAGAGTCAGCATCTCCTATTCATGCTGCCTCTGCCTCTCATTCTCCTCAGTTTCCAGATGTCTCAGTCTCTCTGTGCTTCTGTTTCCAAACATCTGACCTCCAGTGCAATTCTCTAACTCCAGACAGATTTTTTAACTCCTCTGTGGAAAGGTTGAACTGTCCATTTTCTGAGAGTTGTACATTCCTATGGCCAGTCTGATTGTCCTCCTGGTTGCTGGTCTGTAATATAGTTGTGACTAGGGCTGCAATAATCTCTGCTTTAGTCAGGTTGGCATGCACCAGTCCTTTGTCTTGGCACATCTCGGCTGACTGGCTCCTTGGCAGCTTGCCATATTCCTCTGCTGACATCCGTGCCTGCTCTCCCTGACTAACTAAGCTAACAAAAAATAAATAAATAAATTGTGATACGAAACCCTGAATGTGCACTGTGTGGCAGATTGTACAAACACCTTCCTTAGTGACCACTGTTTACAGGCTACAGAAATTCAATATCCACACCACTGAATCTTAATATGTGGATATCCCACCACTGCCCACCAATTAATATGTGATGCCTCAGCACTGTCCCAATAATATCAAGGAGCCTCAATCCTCATCACTGGCAATAGTGGGGGATGTACACATTGGGAGGATGACAAGTACACACACAATAAGGTCCATTTTCTCTTAAGAGCACACAGAGACCACAGTCACTCTGGGGCTGTTTTTCCCTCCTTCTCCAGATCCTCAATAAGACTCCCCACTGGCACAGCTATAGACTTGAGATCTTAGCTGAGTGGCCAAGCCAAGGCCTCCAGCACCCTCTTTGTCCAACCAGTGCTTCATGTCCCTGAAGAAGTAGCCGACACACATGCTCTTTGAGATTTGATTTACACATACATACATACACACATACATACATACACATACACATACACATACATACACATACACATACACATACACATACACATACACATACACATACACATACACACACATACACATACACACACACACATACACATACACACACACATACACATACACACACATACACATACACATACACACACACACACACACACACACACACACACACACATACACACACACACACACACACACACACACACATACATACAGGAAAGGCTGGTAGAGGTTTACTAGCTATGTCCCCTTTTGCCCAGACTATACGGTAGTTTGGACTGCCACCAGCCACTCCTTATCAGCTACTTTAAGGTCCTTAACAAAAGGTGTCCAATCTTACTGTGTAATGTTACTATTAATTCATATGGTAGTTTGACCAAGAGCAAGGCTATTAGGAGTGGCCTCCACAGTGTCACCAAATAGATATGCAAGTACTGCAAGAGCTTAAATATCTCTAGACAGATGAGCCACAACTGAAAGGTTTAAATATATTTAATAATAATATAACAACAAAATACTCACTAAATCATCACAGTAGCTTCAGAATTCAAAATCACAGGAATATTTAAAACAAAATTGCAGGACAGTCTCAAATAAATACAGAAAACATCTGAACTAATCTTTTACTATATTCCTAGCTGTATCTAAAAGAATTACTAGACCCTAGACTTACTGATAGCAAGACAAGACAGATGTGGTGAATGAGTTTTTCAGATGATGTCAGGTCAAAGACAAATACAGAATACTCAGTCTCTCTCTCAGAGAGTTCACAAACCAATATTTATTTATTTATTTGACATTTGTTAACCGGGTTGGTCCAACTGAGCCAGGGGCCTATTTTCAGTGGAAACCTGAGGAGAAAATCTCCAGTAAACATGCAAACATTTGAAAAAAATAGAACAGACATAATGAAAACAAGTACAGTTCCCCAATACCTGAGTAGACAGGATTCAGTAAACATGCTAAAGCCATTACTTTAAGTGTTACATGGTAAAATATAACATATAATAAACATGGTGATTATTTCAAGTGCTGGCCATCTTGTTCAGCAGATACCTGCTCAAGAACAGAACAAGAAGACTGAAGAGATCCAAGTGGTCCGTGATGAATTGGAATCAGATGGGAAAGCTGCTAAAAGGATGTGGGGCATGACAGAGGATGAATGACGGAGGGATGTTTACTTTGAAACTTTTGTCTTAGCAACTGATATCCACTAGTGAATATGCAGAAAGAACTAGAAAACCTACTATGGGAACAAAAATATGCTAAGAAAACTACAAACAAAAGGCAAAAAATTGAACAGATCATAAACAAATGTGAAACAAGTAGAGCAGGCTGGTCAAGATGATTTAACAGAAAGATTTTGGAGGCTCTGGACATGGAGAACCTGTCAGTCTTAAGGTCCTTTGGAGTGGAAAAGAAGACGGGGGTCTGGCCTGCAGGACAGTGGTGGTGCTTTATGGTAGAATATGGGAGCTACTAGTGGACTAATAGACTGGACAAGGAAGTGAGCAAAAGGAGACAGAGTGGGAATCTTGTACAGTAAGAACACAGGGAGGATACACTTCCTTCCTTGGGGAAAGTCTAGTAAGGCAAACAAGACAAACATAAAAGGCAGACAGAATTCCACATGGAGCATAATTCAAGAAGGAACAATGACAGCTGCTCATATGACATGAGCAAAATTAAGACCCTTGTCCACGGTTTTATGAAAAAGTGGCCTGCCACTGGTAAACACATTGATCACTATTTACTATAAAGTGGCTCAAAATGAACTACTAGAAACAAACATGCAGCCTTCATCACAATGAGAACACATGCAGGTCACAGACCCCTTGAAGGGACACTGTACTCCTGGTTGCAATGGATGTACTTTCTTTGAGAGCATCACTCAACTCCAACAAGGCCCTGCACCTTTTAGGTTCACCTCATTAACACACTAATAAATTAAATTAAAAATAATTCATACTCAACCTCTGAAACGAAGACAATCTTAGGACTAAGGGTAATATTTGTTAGGCACAGGGGTTCACTGAGTCAATTTTAATTGGCAACTGTCTGCAATTTACATCAGCGAGTCCAAGATTTTTACAAATAAATATTACCATACATCTTGAAACTTTGACCCGCCATCTAGCATAAATGGTACTGTCCAAAGCTTGGTGAAAATGTTTAAGGCGGCTCTAGAAGTCAGGAACTAAAACAATAATCCTCTGCATGTGAAAGGCAATATTCTTTTTTACCTAAAGAAATGTAAATTGACTTGTGGTGGTGGTGCTGCAGTAGTGTTGTCGCCTCACAGTAAGACGGTGTCCGGTTCGATTCTCAGCTAGAACGTCTTCTGCGTGGAGACATGTGTGAATGGGCGCACCTTCGTTGAAGGTTGTGCGTCAGGCCTGGCAAGCCGGTACGTAAAAATCAACTGCCAATCATTAGCAGACCGGAGTTCCGCTGTGGCGACCCCTAACCGGGAAAAGCCGAAAGACACAACAACAACCTAAAGAAATGTAGATTACACAACTGCAAATATCACACCTATTATTTTGTTCCTAAAAGTAGCGCATAAAGAACTAAAGAATTAAAACTTAGTTTCAGAAGACAGTACATGCCCAATGACAAATAAACAAGAGGGTTTCTAGAGAAGGTTTACCTCTGAGAAGCATGTGCTAACAGTAGACTATTGAACTGACAATAGTTACCAAGTCAGAGCATTCCGAACCATGTCCCTGAGGTACAGCATGATGCTAGAACCTCGGAGCATTCAGAACCATGTCCCTGAGGTACAGCATAATGCTAGAACCTGAACACACATCACATGTGATACGGAATTCAACAGCAGTGTAGCCAGTGAATTCCATTTTGTACTCACAGATGCTTATCACTACCCCCCCCCCCCCCATCTACCTGGCATTTCAAAAATAGTCATATCACTCAAGCTGTTGCCCTTTCCAAACTGTAAGTAACACTTTTAACTACTTAGTCAAAAACTATTATACATCTTTTAAAAGGCATCAGTCTAGATGGCTATAGAAAAAATATAGCTTAATAAAACCTAATGTTTCTAAGATGTTCAGACAAAAACATTCTACTCTTTTCTTTAGAGTACAAAGTGTGTGCCTGGCCACACCCTGGCAATCCAGTCAAATGACCTAAAATATATTGCTAGACAGTTTCTTTAAAAAATCTCCTATAAATATAATCTGTACATATTCTTTCTCTAGTCAAAGCATCATGTTCCCACATACCTGTGGGACAGTCCTATTAAAAACACGTTCTTGTAATTCAGTGCCATCACTGTCACGTGTAATGTAGGACCAACTTCCTTACGCATAGAAACCGCATGCTCATAATTATGTAGTACCACCTCCCAGCGCAGCTCAGGGACCATTATCTTTAGCTAAAGCATCATGTGATAACAGGTCTGTAGTATTACCCCCATGCCCTCTGTAGTTTGCAGACGATCCTCATTACTTACTGACACTGTACCTTCAGATTTCTGTATCACAGATCCTTCAGGTAGCTCTTGGGTCCTCCTCTTTACCTACTGATATCACATGCTTGTAGTTCTGCTCTGTGACATCCTTATGTAACGCTAATAGGATCCCCCATACCTACTCACACTTGGAGCAGACAATTATAGCTCTGAGTCATCATTTCACCATGGAGTTCTAATATCAATACCCCTACCTACTACTGACAAGTGCTCATAGTTTTGCACAATCACCCCCTCACCCACACCCACACGTAGCCTTAGCCCTGACATGATTATTGTTACTTACTGATGGGATATGCTCACATTTTTGTGACACGACTTCCTGTGAACTATGGACATGATCTCCTATGCCTATCGACATCATGTGCTTACAGTTTCCCCTACAAAAGTCAGGAATCATGCTACTTACCTAGTGCCACCCTGTGTTAATAGGTCAAAACTTATCTGTCTCTATCTACTAACAATATGTGTTTGTAGTTCTCTAACATCACCTTCTAGTATAACTTTGGGACCATCTTTCTTACTACCAACACCACATCCTTGGAGTTCTATACCATTAGCTCCCTGTGTAGCTCTGGGACCTTTCTCCTTACCTACTAACACCATGTGATTATAGTTCTATGACATTATTTCCTGTGTAGCCACAATATGATTCCTCCTTACCTACTGACACCATGTGCTCATAGTTCTGCACCATCACTTCCCTGTGCAGCTGTTTCTCCTGATCACTCAGCATCTTCCACTCTTCCAGTGAAAAATCAACAGCAACATCACCAAAGTTTTCTGGCACCTGAAAGGACAAAGAATTTTTTTAATGTTTCCTGATATCACGATATATAGAAACCTGAAACCTGCCAAACCAAAAAAAAATTAAAACGCAAGAACATTTCTTATACAAATCTCATAAATGTAGTGTTACTTTTGATAACAACAAATTAAATTTTTCCCAACAGCCAATAAATCCCATGCCAAAGTGAAGGAATCCATGCACACAACTAAGTTCTGATGATGAAGGTGTACATCCTGAAAACAGCAGAGGGCCTAATTCATAAAATAAGTGTGTAGCTCCACACAGCATATTAATATTAGAGCAGTGTCACTTTCTTCATGTAATGTCATAGGTGCAAAGGTGAAGAGAAGATAGTATTCCAGTAGGTGTGAGGGAGTGGGGTAGGTGTAACAATGCTCAAAGAAAATCCAAGCACAACGTGTGTATGCTACTCTGTGTAGAATGTAGATGACACATGCCACTACTAATCCAAGCACGTGTGTACGCTACGCTGTGCAGAATGTAGACGACACATGCCATTACTAATCCAAGTACGTGTGTACACTATGCTGTGCAGAATGTAGATTACCCATACCACTACTAATCCAAGTACAACATGTGTATGCTACACTGTGCAGAAATCTAGATGACACATGCCACTACTAATCCAGATACAATGTGTGTTCACTATGTTGTGCGGAATGGAGAGGACACATGCCACTACTAGCAGTACAAGAATATGAACAAAAGTCAGGACAAATAACCTTGTCAACAAACTAGAGATAACCAAACAGGTCTACAAGGTTCTCCTTGGGAAAACAATGCAGACACTTGTGATGCAGTAAATTGTGCAGCAGTAGATAAAAGTAAAACATGACAAATGGCATGCAAAGGTGGATCATAAGGAACTCTCTTTTGAGCATTTCAGTACAGAGTAGTGTCTTTCAGAACAACGTTAACAGCAACTGACACAAGGACAGTAAGAAGAATACAAAGTCTGCAACACAAAGTTGGCAAGTATGTTGCACAATGCAAACAAGAGATATCTGTACCATGTGATGTCATATGCAACAAGCATGAAGGCCTATTGCAAGAGAATGCTGTCCACCTACTCACGATGTAAGCAATGTAACCAGATGACACAAAAACTGTTTTGGTGAGCAGCAACAGACACATGATGCATTAAGCTACACAGTAGTGCATGTAATGCAAAAGTAAAGACAACAACATGCTGTGGGAACTGAGAGCTCTATACTGCACATCAATTATATGTTAAGTGTGACAACTGAAAAAAGAAAAACAAAACACAACAAGCAAATGCCCTTCAAAAAGTATTTCTCACACTAAGTATTTCTGACACTATAGTAAAGGACACCTGCACACAGTACTATAGTGCTTTTCAATTGTGTACAATGTATAGAATATAAATATGTCAGACAATAAAGTTACAGAAGCAGCAAGTAACATAACATTGTGTAACAGTGCTCCTACGTGGCACAGCAGCAGCTGTGTATACGGACCACACCATGTACAGAAAATGCAAGTGCAGTGTGCACAGAACAGTCACTGTGTCACAGTAGTACAATAGTGAACTGCTGGCACCTCCAAGCTCTAACATTTGGGTTTAGATCCTAGAGTCAAGACGTTGTTGGGTAGTTTTCATGCTCTCCCTATGACCACACTCGCTTTGTCCTACCTCCTAAAGGCATGTTACTTCATGGATGACTATTCTAAGGTTGTTCTCAAGTTTGTGTTATGTGGCTTTATAAAAGGAGTGTTTATCTCAGTAGGGCTTATTCAGTTATTGCAGTGAAACAGATACAAAACAGTGCACATCAATGACCATGCTGTGGTGCAGATGTAATACAACATGACTACAGTAACACATGCACTACATAGCAGAGACCCACATCACACTGCAGATATAGGACAGCATGACTGCAGTGATACAGTAGTGCAGATGTCATTCAGGTGCCATGTCATGCTGCAGATGTAATACAACATGACTACAGCAACACAAACACTACACAGCAGAGACCCACATCACACTGCAGATATAGGACAGCATGACTGCAGTGATACAGTAGTGCAGATGTCATTGAGGTGCTCAAGAAGTGAATTCACCATACAGAAAAAGGCAGTACAGCTGATCCCTTCTCTGTAAAATCATTAACAGTGGGGAGTAAAGAATTTGTTATTTCCCCAGTATTGTGCAGTTTTGGAGTTGGTATATAAAATTAATAGGGGGTTGGGTGACATGGAAGGTGCAAAACTTAAAATTGATGGAAATGAAGCGGAACTTAGACTTGATGCAATATTCCCGCAGGTTTAAATGACAATGTGGCTATTGCTCCTGTCTTAAGAACAAAAGCTACTAAATTATAGGTTAGTCAACCATCACTTACAGTTGTAATATTGTTTGGTACATATACACAAATTATGTGTGTACTTTGCAACAAGATTGAAGTTTTATATATGTACTAACTGTCTGATACACCTGGGTTCTTTAAGAAAGAAAAAATGAAAAAAACAGGTTGAACTGATTCATCAACTACAGCCAATGAAAGTTGTTTTTAGATATTATATAATGCCTTGGTCTTGGTTTGTAATTATTCTGTTGAAGTCTCTTTTTGGAGAAGAAAGCACTCAACATTTTATGGTACACTATTAAATTGTTTTTATACCATTTGTGGATCCTCTGTGGCATTTATTTTCACTATTTTCATGTGAAATGTACTGTGTTTGGTGTATGGGCTACAACAGTTTGCCTACCACATAGTGTAGATGTGTAAGTGCAGATGTGTAAGACTAGGAGCTGTTAAAGTGCTGCTTCTTGAAACATGTGGCTCGATTCCTTCAGCCTTCGTTTGTGTCCTGTGTGACTCTGACAATTACTTAACCACACAGCACTCCTGGGCTGCTTCTGAAAACAGGCACTTGTGTCGAATAGGCTGTCACAGGCTGTCAGTAAATGCATTACACATTTGTCTTTTGAATTGCTGTACCCTTCATAGAGACCCTAATTAGTGCTTCACTGTATGCTATTTCAGTGTGAACATCAGCACCAGTGTCTTGCAGTGTTATGGGTTATGAGATGCTTTTTTAAACGAATGTGAGTTTCAAGGGAATAGAAGTTTACTGTTTCTCATGCCAAGTCTGTTCTCAGTGTGAAAGCATTTTGTTTAGGAAATGTGGTTAAGTGTTTTTTCTGTAAAATTTGAAATGAAGATTTTAAATGTTATCCAAATTTTTATGATAATTGTAAAAGTAAAGAAGAAAACAGTATATACACTGACAGGTTTGAACAGTGTTTATGGTAATTTGGGAGAGAGACAGCCAATTAAAGGAACAGTGGTATAGCTGTCAGGGGCCTGATTCATTACCCTGCAAAAGGCCTCATTAGTCCATGTTTCAGCTCAACTGACTCTGGATGTTGCAACAAAATGGATTATCAGCCACTCAGGTAGGTCAGACCTGTACTAATGATGTCATAGGGGATAGCTATTATTGATGACAAGACAGGAAGGTCAAAAATTAAAAGTAGGTTCCCTGCAAGTGAGCAAGCCCCCTCCCCCTCCCCAAAATAAGAACAGCATGATGTATGCAGTAATATTTCTGGTTTTTGTGTGACTTATAGGTTGCTGAACAAAACCTGTGCAATGCAGCATTTATACTGTCATGAATTGTTTTGCTTTATTCACCGCACGAACGAATGAATCGATTCATTAACAGGCATTCATTGTGGGATATACTCGGAATAGGTTGCACTTTTAGTGGTACCTTCATTTTAGCCTTCAACAACTGTGAAAGGCGTTGACATTTGTCATGTCCAGTCTGCATTATGTGGATTGATGATCAGAACCAGCAGATCTTCAGCATCCATTATGCAGTCATCATTACATATGACTGTGGTACCGTCTTCTCTACAAGATCGGTTTGTAAAGGATTTCTGCATTTAGTTAAAATTTGTTACTCTAGCAGCTAACGCAGAGAACTTCAGCTTATTAATATGCTGCTTTCTGTGGCAAGGGTGTAGCAAGAATCTTTCCACCTTCATGACATTGAGCAAGTCATTTAACCAGGCAGTGCTTTGATCCAGTTGGGGAATTGGGGTATGGCACCTCAACGGTCTCCAGGACTGCAGGCCTAGTAAATTATGAACCTGTTGTTGTTGACCAAACAAGTCGAAAAACAAACAAACTACTGAAAAGAATGAAACATGGCTTTGCAGATAGAAGAGCGGATCCAAAAACTGTTCTAAAACCTGTAATGTGAGTGCTTTCGTCAGAGACATTGATTTGACTTCTTCAGACAAACAAAGACAACCACAGCAAACTTTAAATACTAAACCAATTAGTTAATTAACTCATTTTGTAATCTATTTAAAGTTACAGTCCTCTATAAATGCATAAAATCCATTTCTTATTTAAACATTATTAAAACGCTATTAAAACCTTATATACGATGTAAATATGTATGTTAAAAACAATTAATAGAACCATAAATCAATGTGGATACTGAAAACGCACTATATACACAAAAATGTATAAAAAAAACATATTATATATATATATATATATATATATATATATATATATATATATATATATATATATATAAGCTATAGATAAGAAGTTAATATTATTATATATGCTATTTATAAATAACTTACTAACCTAGTAATTTGATGAACAACCTATGTACGTCCATCAATGAGAGGTGGTCCGTGGGAATTAAAATTGGGGGAAAAGGAGCTTATGTGGCAGATTCGTACCTCAGCATATATTCCAGCGGGCCTGAATGAATATGTATCTTTAAAATGCATCCTAAAGCTTAACGCACTTGGTAGACAACAGCCTTTATAAAGAACTTCTTTTTTTATCATACTGGTAAATAAAGTATTGATGGACATACATAGGTTGTTCATCAAATTACTAGGTTAGTAAGTTATTTATAAATAGCATATATAATAATATTAACTTCTTATCTATAGCTTATATATATATATATATATATATAATATGTTTTTTTATACATTTTTGTGTATATAATGCGTTTTCAGTATCCACATTGATTTATGGTTCTATTAATTGTTTTTAACATACATATTTACATCGTATATAAGGTTTTAATAGCGTTTTAATAATGTTTAAATAAGAAATGGATTTTATGCATTTATAGAGGACTGTAACTTTAAATAGATTACAAAATGAGTTAATTAACTAATTGGTTTAGTATTTAAAGTTTGCTGTGGTTGTCTTTGTCTGAAGAAGTCAGAGCATTGTCTCTGACGAAAGCGCTCACATTACAGGTTTTAGAACAGTTTTTGGATTCGCTCTTCTATCTGCAAAGCCATTTTTCGTTCTTTTCAGTAGAATCTGTTGTTGTTGTTTGCCAGCCATTCCCTATTGCACAGCTGATCTAGTTCAGGAAACATTACTGCAATATCACCAGCACACCAATTTGTCAATACAATATAGGCAATTTAATATGTAGATGAAACACTGAAATAAAAGTTATTGCTAACAGCACTCTCTGCATTAGTAATAGTTCTCTTTAATGTAGAATTATTCAGACTGTGAATATTGGCTTAGCATATGTTATCAAGGGGTTAATATTTTGCATCCTCTCATAAATATTCTTCCATTTAAACTGTGCTAGAAATATCTGAACCTTATGGTAAGATGCTAGTGATCTTTATAACTTCATGTAGTTCATTCAAAGCTACCAATAAAGTACATCTGGATGAAAGTACCTTATGCTCTAATCGTATGTGTGTATGTGTGTGTGTGTGTGTGTGTGTCTACTATGCATTTTTGTGAAATAATTTTGAAATATGTGACTTGGGTCATTATCTTGTTATTAATTTTTTTGACATCAACATCTTTGCTGAATACATCAGATAAGACCAGTTGCCATAATGGTTAATGTCTTTGTTTCCTTAGCACAAAGAACAAGGTTTGATTCTGACCTCTGGACAATGACTGTTTGGAGTTTGCATGATCTCCCTGTGTCTCTGTGGGGTTCATCCCACCTCTGCAAAACATCCTGAGGGTTTCCATCTCAAATTTACCAAAGAACAGAGCTCAGGGCAGCAGCAGAGACTCTACATGGCACCCTAAAGGGGGAAGAGTTGTAAAAACCAAACACTTTGGTTATCTGCTATGGTGTGCCATATCCTCAAGAAAGGAGAACATGGATCACAGACTGCATGCCATGGCAGCAATAGCCATTTGACAGTGTAAAACATGGCTCTAGGTGATTCGGTCATGTTGACTAATGTCGCCAAATGGGCATGGGTATTTGCCGGAGACCCAACCTACAGCTGGGACCACTGCAGCAAAACCACTTGGCTTGAGATCCAAAGTCTTTCATTGAGGAGGAGGACAAGCTAGAAATGATGTGGGAATTGTGGGAGAAACTTCAGAAGACAGAGAGGTCTATCATCAGAATTAGTGACAGACTTATGGCAATCAGACTTCAGTGTAATGATAGGGCAGTATTCATAATCTCAGCCTATGGCCCACAGCAGGGTTATGATAGTGAGGAAAAGAGTGCATTCAGACAGCAGGTGCAGGACCTACTAGATAAAGCAGGACAACATGAACTGGTGTTGATAATGGGTGACTTGAATTCACATATTGGAACAGACAGACCAGGACATGAGTACTGCCTAGATCCACATGGGTGGGACAACAGGAGCAAAGAAGTAGAGATCATTCTAGACTGCTGTCTGACAAATGGCCTGATAGTAGCCTACACAAGGTTAAGAAAGAAGGACAGTCACAAGATCACATACAACAGCAGACAACATGCAACTCAAGTACACTTCCTCCGAGTAAGGAAAGGGCACTGGAACAGAATCAGCTATTACAAAGTCATTTCCAGTGAAACAGTCAGCCCACAGCATAAACCTCTGGTTGTCAGAACCAGCTGTGAGTAATGGTCAGAGCAGGCTCTAAGGTCAACAGAAATCAGGCTGAGGACCTGGAAGTTGACTAGACAGAAAGCACAACAGTTCAAGGAATTACTCAGTGCTGTAGCACCCCAAGAAGAGGGGGAAATAGGTGGAGTTGTAGAAGAATAGCAGTGCCTCAAAACAACATGTGTGATGACTACAGGACAGATATGTGGCTGAGCCAGGTATGGAAATAAGGTACATAAGGAAAGCTGGTGGTGGAATGCATAAGTCCAGGAAGTCATCAAAAGAAAGACAGAGTGCAGAAAAAGTGGGAGACTGAAAAGAAGGATCAGGCTAGGAAGGAATATGGACTGGCTAAGAAAGGAGTTGTAATAGCAAAGAACAGGGTCCTGGGGGCACTCTACCAGCTTCTGGAAAGTAAATCAGTAGATGGCACAAAGAAACTATATCAGGCAGCAAGGCAAAAACAGAAAAGGTAAAGAAGACAGTCAAACACCCTTCATAAGGGATGCCAGCAATAATCTGCTCACCCGTCCACAGGACATCAAAGGCAGATGGAAGGAGTACTTCCATCAGCTTCTGAATGCAGAAAACTACTCAGAAGCTGTAATGATCCAGACGCAGCTTATGATGAGAGAAGAGGCATAGAAAAAGTAAGAATAGCACTAAGGAAAATGAAGTCAGGAAAAGCAGCAGGGTCCCATGAGGTCACAGCAGATATGATAAAGATGATGGATGAGACAGGGAGAAATGGATCCTGAGGGGACTCATAGCAGTGTGGAGAGAAAGGCGTATCCCAGATGACTGGAGAATAAGCATACCAGTGCCAGTGTATAAAAACAAAGTAGACATTCACAACTGTGGGCAGTACAGAGGCATCAAACTCCCGTCACACTGCATGAAAGTTCTGGACAAGGTGATTGAGAGACAAATTACTAGACTTGGAGAAAGCATATGGCAAGATCCCAAGAAAGCTCATTTGGATAGTCCTGCAGTGGTTTGAAGTCCTAGAAACATTGGTAGAATTAGTACAAGCTATGTACAAGGACCCAATGACTCAAATATGAACAGTGTTTGGACACACAGGGGGGTTCCCAGTTGGAGTGGGTGCACACCAAGGTTCAGAGTTCCCAGTGGGAGTGGGTGCACACCAAGGTTCAGCTCTGAGCCCACTGTTGTTCATACTGATGATGCACAACATTAGCAAACAGGTCAGAGGGCACAGGTCAACAAAGTTACTTTATGCAGATGATGTAGCATTACAGGCAGACTCTGAGCAAGAACTTGAGCAAAGGACAGTGAAATGGAAAACTGAATGCACATGACAAGAAACTGAGTATGAATAAAAGGTGTCAGGGACATACCTCTTAGAGCAAGAAATCTGGACGAAGCCATAAAATGGGAGGACAAAGGCTTAAAAATAGGGACAATTTTTAAATATTGCTCTTACAAACTTAGAAAGTTGATAAAATGAAAGGGTTTGCATTATCATGAATTTTCTGATGGGTACAAAGTCTGAAACTCAATTTTTTTTCATTATGCTCTGAATTCAGTCCTCAGTAACTAACCAGTGATTTGTCAGAAAACCAAAATTTTAAGAACAGACAAAAATACATGGCAAAACCTGGACATTCTATGAAAATCTGGACAGTTGAGAGCTATGGCAAGGAAGCAAATGGGGGATTAGAATAAGCTTTGAATTGAGTTTGAAGGGAAAATAGTGGAGGAGGTTAACAACTTCAAGCATCTAGGAGGGGTGGTTGAGGACAAGCGAAGTCTAAATGAGGAGGTCAAAGTTAGAATCAGAGGGGCTGCGGCCAACTGGCATAAAGTGCATTAGGGGTAGTGTATGGCAAAAGAATGCTGGAAGGTATACAAAACAGTGGTGTGACAAACACTACTGTTTGGTACAGAAACCTGGGCAGTAAAAGGCAGAACAGCTGAGGGAGCTAAAGGTGATGTAGATGAACTGCCCGAAGCTGGTAGTGGGATGAACAATGTGGGAGAGATGAAGAAATGAGGCTATCAGAGCAGAAGTCAAAGTAGCTGCAATTGCAGAAAAGATCAAAGAGAACAGATTACAGTTGTTCAGGCAAATGTGCATAAAAGCAGAAGACAACCTGGTAAAGAATATTTAGGACAAATAAGAAGAAGGCAAGAGGAAACAAGGGTGTCCATGAAAGAGGGGGCTGGATTCTGTGACAGAAGACGTGAGACAGTCAGGCATGAGTGTTGAAGAAGGCAGGAGCGTGGCACTGAATCCAGAGAGAGATGGTGGCACGTGACACAACACCCTAACCCCATGAAGAAAAAGGGAGGCTGATGATGATATTTGATTAATACACTCAACAATGTAGCAATAATTAATGGGTTGGGGATGTTTGAGGATAAAAAGGACCGACTCTGCTGAGCTGATAAAGTTAAAAAGTCATTAGTGTGTCTTTGTAGGACTTGGGTACAATTTTATAAAGCTAATTGGAACACTTTACTGAGGCCATTGGTACCACAAACATACATGCAATGAGTTCACAGATGATAAAAGTGGCCATAATTACAGATGGATTATAATGCCAGCAGTCTGAGTGGCAATTTATGGTTGAAATGTTCTCAGTTGGGTACTTACGTAACTATTGGTTAATAAATTTTGTTTCAGTGCTTACTGAAAAAAATTAAAAACTAAAACTTTAAAATGCATATTGCTGTATTAAAAGAATCGAGAAGGTGAATCAAAGGACATATGCACCTGCAGAACAATCCATTCAGATATCCTGACATGCACCTGCAGAACAATCCATTCAGATATCCTGACATGCACCTGCAGAACAATCCATTCAGATATCCTGACATGCACCTGCAGAACAATCCATTCAGATATCCTGACATGCACCTGCAGAACAATCCATTCAGATATCCTGACATGCACCTGCAGAACAATCCATTCAGATATCCTGACATGCACCTGCAGAACAATCCATTCAGATATCCTGACATGCACCTGCAGAACAATCCATTCAGATATCCTGACATGCACCTGCAGAACAATCCATTCAGATATCCTGACATGCACCTGCAGAACAATCCATTCAGATATCCTGACATGCACCTGCAGAACAATGCATTCAGATATCCTGACATGCACCTGCAGAACAATGCATTCAGATATCCTGACATGCACCTGCAGAACAATGCATTCAGATATCCTGACATGCACCTGCAGAACAATGCATTCAGATATCCTGACATGCACCTGCAGAACAATGCATTCAGGTATCCTGACGTGCACCTGCAGAACAATGCATTCAGGTATCCTGACGTGCACCTGCAGAACAATGCATTCAGGTATCCTGACGTGCACCTGCAGAACAATGCATTCAGGTATCCTGACGTGCACCTGCAGAACAATGCATTCAGATATCCTGACGTGCACCTGCAGAACAATGCATTCAGATATCCTGACATGCACCTGCAGAACAATGCATTCAGATATCCTGACATGCACCTGCAGAACAATCCATTCAGGTATCCTGACATGCACCTGCAGAACAATGCATTCAGGTATCCTGACATGCACCTGCAGAACAATGCATTCAGGTATCCTGACATGCACCTGCAGAACAATGCATTCAGATATCCTGACATGCACCTGCAGAACAATGCATTCAGATATCCTGACATGCACCTGCAGAACAATGCATTCAGGTATCCTGACATACACCTGCAGAACAATGCATTCAGATATCCTGACATGCACCTGCAGAACAATGCATTCAGATATCCTGACATGCACCTGCAGAACAATGCATTCAGATATCCTGACATGCACCTGCAGAACAATGCATTCAGATATCCTGACATGCACCTGCAGAACAATGCATTCAGATATCCTGACATGCACCTGCAGAACAATGCATTCAGATATCCTGACATGCACCTGCAGAACAATGCATTCAGATATCCTGACATGCACCTGCAGAACAATGCATTCAGATATCCTGACATGCACCTGCAGAACAATCCGTTCAGATATCCTGACATGCACCTGCAGAACAATGCATTCAGATATCCTGACATGCACCTGCAGAACAATCCGTTCAGATATCCTGACATGCACCTGCAGAACAATCCGTTCAGATATCCTGACATGCACCTGCAGAACAATCCGTTCAGATATCCTGACATGCACCTGCAGAACAATCCATTCAGATATCTTGACATGCACCTGCAGAACAATCCGTTCAGATATCCTGACATGCACCTGCAGAACAATGCATTCAGATATCCTGACATGCACCTGCAGAACAATGCATTCAGATATCCTGACATGCACCTGCAGAACAATCCATTCAGATATCCTGACATGCACCTGCAGAACAATCCATTCAGATATCCTGACATGCACCTGCAGAACAATCCATTCAGATATCCTGACATGCACCTGCAGAACAATGCATTCAGATATCCTGACATGCACCTGCAGAACAATGCATTCAGATATCCTGACATGCACCTGCAGAACAATGCACTCAGATATCCTGACATGCACCTGCAGAACAATGCATTCAGATATCCTGACATGCACCTGCAGAACAATGCATTCAGATATCCTGACATGCACCTGCAGAACAATCCATTCAGATATCCTGATATGCACCTGCAGAACAATGCATTCAGATATTCTGACATGCACCTGCAGAACAATCCATTCAGATATCCTGACATGCACCTGCAGAACAATCCATTCAGATATCCTGACATGCACCTGCAGAACAATGCATTCAGATATCCTGACATGTACCTGCAGAACAATCCATTCAGATATCCTGACATGCACCTGCAGAACAATGCATTCAGATATCCTGACATGCACCTGCAGAACAATCCATTCAGATATCCTGACATGCACCTGCAGAACAATGCATTCAGGTATCCTAACATGCACCTGCAGAACAATGCATTCAGGTATCCTGATTTCCTTCAGTCTCTGCATTAAAATTACATTGAAAAGATCTCAAACAACCATGAAGTACATTAAATACTTCCTAGTGTGTCCCCGGAAAAGAGACTAACCCAATCAACAATGGAAAAAAAAAATCTCACTGCCTTAATTCCCTGCACCCTCTCTCAAGGAAACAAGAAAGTATGTTGTTGTTGTTGTCTAATTCCTGCCAGTAAACTTTTAAACCATTGTACTATTGCTTTAGGTGTTCAAAAGCATGCTCCGAGCCAGGACAGCCAGCAGCCTATACCCCCTCTCTTATCTACCATATTACCTATTCACCTCCCATCCTTCGTAGTAACCCCATTTACTTGCAGTCACCCCTTCACCAGTTCTAAACCAGCTAGCTCCCTCTCAAACTTAACTGCAATAGTAGACCTGTCCACTAGGTAGCACCCTTATCCCAGCCTCTACCCCCCGCTTACCCTCTGCTTTTCTTGTTTCATTACCTTAACATTTCTGAAGTCCCAGACCTGCTCTTAATTCTCTCTCTTCACCCTTTACTACAACTGTCTACAACTACCTATTCTATCATAGACTCCTTACTTATCTCTGCTCTTACCCACTCCTGACTTACCTAACTTACCTTCAGTAGCCAGCATTGCTGATTGTTTCTTCTCTACCTGCTTCACTACCTGTCTCTACCTGCTCCGTTTGCCCTGCAGGCTCACTCTGCCCCCCTACCTTATCCACAATTTCCACCCACCCCCAGGAGTCCTACTCTTATACTACTTAACCACACCCCTTCCTCTTCCCATCACTTCCAAGGAACCTTACCATTGGCCCTTAAACTCCTATTCCATCCTTCTATAACCACTCCCTATCTCTCCAACCACACCCTCCACCTCTCCCTATCCACACCTACTTTACTCCCATTCCTACAAAAAGACACCGAACAACTAATCTGTCCAAATGTATAAACTACCCACCCAGGCACACTTACAGCTATTACATCTACTAATATCTCTACCACCTTTAACTTTAGCCTACATACTTACCACCTATAAACACCCATTATGTCCACACCTTCATTACCCCAATAAGCTAACTACCCTCTCCTTTCCTACCTAGGCTCTCTAACCATGTAAACATATCATCTACACCCAGCTATCTACTGGCAAAATATCATAGAATACTTCACATTAGATATAACACTCTCAATCCCAGAAAATCTCTACACCTATACAGCAGATTCCCAAATACAACCTTTCTAATACAACTTCTCTCATTAAAAGATGGAAACATTCACCCAAACCCAGGCCCAACAACAGCTCCTACCATACAACTCCATAACCTCGATCAATCCAACATTCATTCCCTTACTCAACCACCAAACTCACTCTTTATAGCTCACCTCAACATACATAGCATTAATAACAAAGTCTCACAACTCCATGCTCTCTTGGACGTCTACTCCTTTGACATTCTTTGTTTAACAGAAACCTGGTTAAAACCTGTAACTAAAGACAATGAAATCATCCCACCCAGATATAATATACTGAGACTTGACCATGCAGCCCAGAAGGGCGAGGGGATAGCTATCCTATTTAAATCAGGGTTACAGGTTACAACATATGACTTTAAACCACCTCAAGATTCTAATGCAGAAATTCTTATTTCCAAACTTCAACTCAACACTTTCAAATCCATCTATATTATCTGTATCTATCTACCTCCTGGTAATAACAACGCCACCATAGAATATATCCTCTGCTGGCTATCTCACAACTCACCCCAAGAAACCATAATCCTAGGTGATTTTAACATTGATTGGAATTTCTGTAACAACATCCACCCTACCACCCACATTAACCTATTTGTCTTTTCTCAAACCATTACCTCCCCTACCAGGATAAACAAGCCTAATAAGAAAGAAAGTACCTTGGCCTGGATTCTCATAAATAACCATCCCCAGATATATGAATCTGGAACCCTCCCTGATGATGTAAGTGACCACTCGTTTACCTACATCATCAGGCATAAGACCAATGCTTTCATTCCAACTACTTTCAGGAATATTAAGTCCAAGAAGAACTTTAACCCTGATCTCATTCAAAGCAAACTAAGAGCATGCAATTGGTCTCAGTTAAAATACCTCCCATTGGAGGAAGCTGTTAAATACTTTAACTCTAAATTCCTAGCCATTCTAATCCACCACGCACCAACCCACTCTATTAGAATTAGAACTGAATCCACCCCATGGCTTTCAAAAGAAAGCCAACAGAAAATCCACCTCAGAAATAATTACTGGGCCAAATGGCAAATTACTAAATACCCTGTAGACCAACAAAACTTCAGACAGCTGAGAAATTACACTAAGAAACTACTACGTACAATTCCAGGAAACTAGCCATAATAATCCACAACAATTCTGGGCAAGTATTGACCAACTACTACACCCAGGTCAGTCCATTACACCAAACCCACAAGGCACAGACCAGGAGAATCCCAAGCAAACTGCCAGTGCCTTCAATACCTTTTTCACTGATGCCATTCAAACACTTGCCAGTCAGCTATCACCTAATAACTTAACTATACCTACCTCTAACACAACCCCACCCCCTCCATTTCTCTTCCAACCAGTCCCAACAACATATATTCTTACCCTTATCCAAAAACTGTAACCCATGCACCCCTTCAGCAGACCCACTACCTGCTGAATATCTACAAAAGGCAGCTAAATCAATCGCCTATCCCATTTATATCCTGAAACCATCCTCTCCCTCAGCAGACCCACTACCTGCTGAATATCTACAGAAATCAGCCAAATCCATCGCCTGTCCCATCTCCATTCTGATTAATAGACCCATCACTGAAGGACACATCCCTAGCATCTGGAAACCTCCCATATTATCCCCCTTCATAAAGGCAGAAACTCTACTGAATTCTCCAACTACCGTCCCATAGCCCTTCTTTCTCCTTTGGCAAAGATTATGGAAAAATGCATCCATAGGCAATTGCTAGACCACCTAATCCAAAAGAACTTACTTTCCAGTTGTCAACATGGTTTCAGACCTTCCCACAGCACTACCGCTGCCCTCCTTTCCTTTACTGACTGTATTAACAAAAACCGTAACTACAATATGCTTTCCTCTGCACTGTTTATCAATCTGTCTAAGGCATTTGATATGGTTAATCACCAAATACTTATAAATATCCTCAATTCCCAACACTAGATACACTCACTATAAAATGGTTCCAGTCCTACTTAGATAACAGACAACAGGCGGTGCTTTGGCACAACATTCTATCTACCCACCTGCCTGTTAACCTTGGTGTCCCTCAAGGGTCCATATTAGGACCCCTCCTTTTCTCCATATTTATCAATGACCTTCATCTAGCAATCCCCCAAGCTACATGCATACAATACGCAGATGATTCCACACTGATCTGCTCAGCCACATCCACTTCCAGACTTCACTTCCTTACCCAAAAGGTATTTAATACAGTAGAACAATGGTTAACACAGCGTTGCCTCCTCTTGAACCCCCAAAAAAACTAAACTCCTCCTTTTTAATCCTACTCATAAGTCCTCCCCAGTAGATTTCTCAGTTACATCCACTAATGGTACTCATATCACCAGACCGAACTACCAAACTACTTGGTATCACCATGGACAACAACCTTAACTTTGACATCCATATCAACAATACTATAAAAACTGTTAACAAAAACTAGGTTCTCTCTACAGGATCAAACCCTTCCTTTCACCAACAGCCAGAACATCTATTGCTCACACTCATCTGATCTCTACACTCCTCTATGCCTCACCCATATATACTAATCTATCTAAAAATAACCTCGCCAAAATGGAAATCTCCTACAATAACATTGCCAGATTTGCTATAGGCAACCTACTTAGAACCCACCATTGCTATAATCTAAAGTAGCTAGGATGGCTTGAACTACAGAATCTGCTTAAGTTCCACCAACTAACCATTGCCCATAAGACTCTCTACCGACCTTCCAATACTCCTATACTATCTACCCTCATCATCCCCTATAATAATCTGAAGTCCTTACATTCATCATCTAAACTTCTAGTAAACACCTCTAAATCTAATAACAGGGCCAGGGACTCTCCCTTCTCTAATACTGTTGGAACATCCTGGAACCTTCTCCCCAGTGACCTTTCCTCACTTTCCTCTATATCACTCTTCAAAAACAGACTGAAACTTTTCCTGAGAACATGCTGGTTAATCCCCTGTACTAAACCTGACTAATCAGCTAGCTCTTCTAACTTGGTTCTACTTCTCATTAACAAGTTCTACTTTCCTTATTAACTACAATACCATTTCCCTCTACATAACATTATTTACATCCTCTGTGGATACTTATTGTGACAACTCCTTATTAATATAATTAATTATACAATAAGCTGCCTTTTTTGTTATATTATGTATTCTACCTGCATTTTGTATTGTACCTGCATTTTGACCTGTGAAGTATTCTGCCCTCTTCGATAATTCTGTGTTAACCTGTAATGTTCATTGTAAATATAAATGCTTTTGTTATTTGTTTTTTTTTTTATCCATGGAGCTTATCTCCCTGGGTTATATTATATATTCTACCTGCATTTTGCACTGTGAAGTATTCTGCCCTCTTTGATAATTCTGCGTTAATCTGTAATGTTCATTGTAAATATAAATGTTTTTGTTATTTGTTTTTTTTTCCACAGAGCTTATCTTCACGGACCTCTACTGAAAATGAACATGTATCCAGTTACACTAGCCCGGTCAACAAATGTAAAACAAAATAAATAAATTTATGCACAGTCCTAAAAATACATGCAGGGACCAATGTGCCCTAAAGAACACTTAATCCACCACTCATTTCTACCTTCCTCACAAAACAAGTCTCCAATCATTCACACACTTTTCCAAGCCACTGCTCCAAACTGTCGTGAACCTTCCTCCCACTTCCTCCAACACGCTGTCCCAAACTGTTTTGAACCTTCCCCCACTCCCCCAAGCAGTGCGCCAAACTGTCTTGAATTTTCCCCCACTCCCCTCAACCCACTTCTCCAAATTGTCTTGAACCTTCCTCCCACTCCCCCAAGCCACTGCTCCAAAATGTCTTGAACCTTCCCCCACTCCCCTCAACCCACTGTCTTGAACCTTCCCCCCACTTCCCCAACCCGCTGCTCCAAACTGTTTTGAACCTACCCCCCACTCCCCCAAGCCACTGCTCCAAACTGTCTTGAACCTTCCCCCCACTCCCCTCAAGCAGTACTCCAAATTGTCTTGAACCTTCCCCCCACTCCCCCAAGCCAGTGCTCCAAATTGTCTAGGATCTTCCCCCCACTCCCTCTAAACTGTCTTGAACCTTCCCCCCAGTCCCTAGGTTCCAAAACTATGTACAAATACATCCCCAAAGCGAAGTGATCTAGCCAGTAGGGAACAAAAGATGATTACATCCCAACTTATTATTTCAGTTTCTTCCTCTTTTAAAATGCACCTTACTGTCATTTCTTCAGCAAACTACAGGTAGGCTGCAACATGAAAGCAGCCCCAAACTTCAAGGCACATGGCTTCCATCCCAAATTCAGTAGTTCCCTCATGCGTAATACCTTATAACAACTAATAGAGATGGTACCGCAGTATAACATGGAACTTTTTGCAGTGTACTCTGGTTGGCTGTACATCAGAGAACTGTGGGAAGGTACAATGCCAGATCGAAAGATATGCCTAATGTCTACACTACACAAAGTTTATTCTGCATCTCGCACAAACACATCATTCAGAACAGTTTCAGTCATACCCATCTCTGCTCATCTTTCTCCTCAGGGGCCTAGAATCAGGCTAAAGATTGTGCAACAGATATCCGGCAATACAGAAAATCAGAAACATCCTGCCAAATAGTGTCCCTACACAGCCATACACACACTAAACACTGTCAATGTAGTAGAAATTAAGTCAGTAATACACATAATCTAAAATCTGAAAAGCCAAGTACAATCACATTAGCATTTGTATACAGCTACAAAAGGAAGTATGGGGCGAGAGAACAAGTCATAACAAAAGGACAACTGAAGAAAGGAGGGCAACTCCTGTCCTACTCCACGTGTGGTACTAGTGCTCCACTGGTGAAAAACATGAAAAGTGGTCACACCACAGGGAAGAACAACACTGACGAATCCACCACTGACGTATATAAAACTAGAGAAATGGCCTCAGAGTGGTGATGCAATAACCTGCTACAGTAAAGGAAAGAACATTGTACTGGGGGAGAGACAAGTACCTCTCTCAGTAGTGCTGTAGCTTCTTGCTACAGTACAGGACACACGGACTCGCCAAAACGTCCTTATCTTCCCTCTAGAGCCGTGCCAACTAGCCACAAAATACCAAATGGTAGTGACAACACCCTGAACCTCCGTATCTGCCTTCCCCCTAAAGGCACATAACAGCAAGCCCCCTTCCCATGCTCCAACCATAACCTAAACAGTGGCACACCCTCCCTGCTCAAAAGGAACCCCAGCTGCATCGCCCTCATATCATTATTAAATGTATTTTTACTTTGGGATGCAAAGGCAGAAAGACACCACAATGCAATCAGGAGGGAAAGAAAAGAACCTCCCACATTACTGCTGAATTAGTGTTGAAGGAATTATTTTCAGTAAGTAAAGGTACAGAAGCACCCTACCCACCCATCAATGGCATTATTCCAGCTGGAATAGCAAGCGGTCAGGTTCAGCATCCCTACCCTAACCCCAAACTAGGGATTAAACAATAAGGGACAATAACAAACAAGATCATAGTCACAAACATATGCCTAGGGTTCATATCCCTCCCCTTGTCACAATCCAAGCCAAGGAACTTGGCACAGAACCACTTAAAAACTCATCACCTTGCTGGCACCACAACTGCAAATCATGCTCATTAGCTCAGAAATGTCAGGCCTTCAGATTTTGTACATTTCACCTAACATTGGTCACACCTCTCCATTGTCCAGATTTTCAGAGGATGTCCAGATTTTTGCCTCATATTTTTGGTCTGTTCCTAATAAAATTTGTTTTTTTTTGGCAAATAATTAAGGACTGAAACTGGTAAGTAATCACATATATGTGAGTTAAAGACTTCCTATCCTTCAGAAAATGCATGTAAATGCAACGCCTATTCTAGCAATTTTCTACATTTATCAGAGCAATATTTAAAATGTGTCCCCAATTTTCGGTCCATTGACATGGTTATTATAACAATCTGTTACATACAGTGAACTCTCAGTTAACCGGCACCCATGGGGGTTGGTAGATGCCAGGTAACTGTAGTTTCTGGTTGCTTGAGAGTTACTATTAAAATAGGCCTGACTAATACTGTACTCTACACTGTTTGTTTGGTATGACTTGTTCTCACTTTGGTTAGAGAGGGAATTTAGTCCTGTCTTTATTTTTAAAACTCAAAAACTCTAAAAACATAAGGTAAGTTTCGGGGGGGGGGGGGGGCAGAAATTGCAACACCTAAAAACTGTACTGTATTTCTTGGATTTTTTTTTTTTTTTTTTGCCGGTTGCTTGAGAGTGCCGGTTGCTTGAGTTCCAGTTAACTAAGAGTTTACTGTAGTTCTGGATCTCAGTGTTTGTAATAGACCATAAATCAGATTCTAACTGCATACTAAGGGCAAAGTTTACAAGAGTTCTGAGTAAGGAACCAGTAATCCTCAGTGCCACAGGGATATATGTGTTCTGAGTAAGGAACTAGTAATCCTCAGTGCTACAGGGATACAAGAGTTCTGAGTAAGGAACCAGTAATCCTCAGTGACACACGGATATATAGGAGCCCCGTGTATGGAACCAGTAGTCCTCAGTGGCACAGGGTTATAGAAGTTCTGAGTAAGGAACCGGTAATCCTCAGTGCCACAGGAACATAGGAGTTCTGAGTAAGGAACCAGTAATTCTCAGTGGCACACGGATATAGGAGCCCTGTATATGGAACCAGTAATTCTCAGTGGCACAGGGATATATAAGAGTTCTGAGTAAGGAACCAGTAATCCACAATGCCACAGGGTCATAGGAGTTGTGAGTAAGGAACCAGTAATCCTCAGTGGCACAGGGATATATATATAAGAGTTCTGAGTAAGGAACCAGTAATCCACAATGCCACAGGGTCATAGGAGTTGTGAGTAAGGAACCAGTAATCCTCAGTGGCATAGAGTTCTGAGTAAGGAACCAGAAATCCTCACAGGTACACCACGGCTTGTTCTACAGATGCTGCCTTTCAGTATCATCTTAAGTGTTGACAACATCAGGCTATAGTTCTGATAGACTCATCTTACTTCAAGGATGGAGCTCTACTGCCTCTGTACAGAACGTCTTTTGCCCTTACCTATGGTACTGTGCCCAGTTTTGTGGTGTTCCAGTAATAAGAATGACTACAGAATAGCGTTTTAGCATGTAACACAGGAGTCGCATTTCCATATGCCAGCAATGCACAATGCAGTACTGTGCAGTAAAAGCATGTACTGGGAATGTAATTTGCACCATAGCATGTTATTCTCATATAAGGGTACTACAGTTGTACCTCTGTAACAAGAAGTGGTACCTACAGGTGTACGTGTAACAGCGATATTTCAGGCAACGTCCTTTTTTTTATTTATTTACAATTAGTTAACCAGACAGGTGGACTGGTCTGAAGACCCATTTCAGCCATGACACAGACCACTGTCATCAACAAATATTACAAGTGAAAATATGAATTTTCATAACACAGCAGAAAGAATATTAATAGCATAAAAAATGTAGATGACAATTAATACAACTACAGTATGCAGACCAGCATGACAGTGACTTTTTAAGGTGGTGCAGGGAAGAAATACATGATTCTACTATGATTAACATGCATGGTGACAGATACAGACTCCATTCTGGTTTTCCTCTGTGAAATGGAGTTTCCCATCGTTTTGTCACATTATAAAGCATTATTCCTTGTTTTGGGAAGTACAACACAGAAGGCTATTAAACCCTTATACTGAAATACAGGTGAGGCTGGCAATACTTTAACTACACAGGACTCCTGGGTCTCCCATGAAAAGAAGCACATGTGTGTCTCTCTGGCTTACATGGTTTAAAATAGATTTAAGAAAAACAGAAAAAAACAAATCATCATTGTTTTTTCCTGTGGTCACTTAAGAGCACAAGAAATATTCTATCCTGAAATGTTTATCAGGAATTTTACAGTTCTAATCTTCTGTGGGTAAGAAAGGACTCCCAGCAGTGTGCTCACAGAAACTTGCAGAAATGTTAGACATGACTTAAAGGCAACCTTTATTTAAAATAAAATACTGAAAAAAAAACTTTCTTCTAAGGGAAAATAAAGTTATAAGGATGTTGTAAATCAGTGTATGAGCTCAGTATAATGTTCCTAATATGTTAAAATATGCACTGTAACATGCTCATAAATCAACATGTATTATTTCACTTTAATAGAATTAAAAGCATAACCAAATTATAAGGTCTGTCAGGTAGTTTTACCACAGAGGTAACGCAGTAGCAATGTTTATAACATGATCCAGTTATAAGTAAAATGACAGGAGGACCGATTTGCTATTTTTATCTGGGTTTAGACCAGCATGACTGGATTAATGCACAATCACATGATATGCTAACATGCATTAAACATTTATAAACACCACACAGCCCATATTTTTTCAAAATGGAGCAACTAAGAACCACATATAATAAACATTGTCACCCAAACCTGCTGTACAAATATCCAAAAGTATTTCTACATTTACTGGGTCTCACTATTTCACAGACCTTGGAGTTTAAAATATTAATTTTAATTTAACAGCACAATCAATGAAGTATAAATAACTTAAATGAGAATCATAATTATTTTGTGCACATGCATAAAGCAAATTTCTTATATTTTCAGCAAAAAATAGAAATAACTTAAAACATGGACTGACAGCAAGGAAGTGTAAATGTTTATCCTGTTTAAAAAAACAAATTAGTTACAGGTCTTCAGCATGGAGACAAAGTTTCCTGCTTTTAATCAAATTTATTTTCTAAAGCAAAGCAAAAAGAAAAAAATACACTGCAGAAACACAAGCTCCACCTTTTCCAAAACTGGTCCCTAAAACCATACAAAGAAAAATATGTGCAGCGTATAGTAAATGATACTTACTTCCAGCTTCATGCCTCTATTAAAGAACTAAGAATCCACAAAATACACTCTTCACACCCACAAGTAGATACTGTTGCCAGTAATCCAATCCTCCTACACAGCACAACAGTTTCAACAAAGCAAATACAAAACCTCTAACCCAGCATTCACTTCCTGTCCATCACTAAACTCTGTCTTAAGCAATATTATGTAAATATACTCATTAATATGCATATTATAGGATGGGCTTGTGAGTGGGGCAGGAGGGAGGGGCGCAATGAAAAAAGACACCGAGTTGCATGTTCAGCACTTGTCTGTTATGCTCTAGACATAATGCTTTTAGTTTGGTCCTCATTTAGCCTTGTTTCTCCCAGATTTACTGATGCTCCTCAGGAACTCAGACCTGTTTATGGGTTTATAAGACTTTGTTTTACTATATAAAAAATTCTTGTGTGAAGATAAGAAAAATGCTTTTCTTTCTGATCCTTTTCTTTGATTTTTAAAGGCCAGTGATATGACTTTTAATGCTTAAAGGTTGAGACATATGAGCGCTGTTATGCATATGACATCCATTATTGCCCTCCAAGTGCTTTTAAGGATTATTGGTGTAATTGTGTGTGTGTGTGTGTGTATGTGTGTGTGTGTGTGTGTGTGTGTGTGTGTGTGTGTGTGTGTGTGTGTGTGTGTGTGTGTGTGACACACATACAGATATATACATGAGTGTATACATATGTATGTCCATAAATATAGACATACCTATATATATATATATATATATATATATATATATATATATATATGGTTTGCTATCATTATGTCGACGTGCATTTGCATGGCTATGAAGTATTCGAACATCAGATGTTCGAATACTTCATATTACGGCAGGTGACATGAGCGAAGGTTTGCATTGCGAATGAACTGTGCATTCGCAATTCTAACTTTCGGTCATAGGAGGGGATCGCGGTACAGTGTGGTTAGGGAAATGCATCCCTTTCCTCACTGTAGTGCGATCTCGGAGTTGGAATATTAAGTTGGGGGGGTGTGGGTGCAGGGGGGCGCAGCCCCCCTGCATAACTGTGTGTTCGGTTAGGTAGGTAGGTGATTATGGGAAGGGTGGGCATGCTGTGTATCGCCGTAAATGTCGCAAGCGACATTTTCGACAATACACCCTTGTTTTCGAGTTTACTATTATTCGAAAATGTTCATTTTCGATGCATAAATTCGAAAATAAAGACATTATTTATTTTTACTTTCGAATTTATGATATTAAACCTATATATATATATATATATATATATATATATATATATATATACAGAGAGAGAGATGGAACATCAACATCTGTGCAGTGACAGAGACCTGTTTCAAGGCTCCAGAGAGCACCCCTGCATTACCAGGCTATAATTCATACCACATCTTTCTGCCACCTAACCTGGATCGAAACACTAAAGGTGGAGGCGTGTCCTTATTCATTAAAGATATCCACACCTCCAGGCTAGTTGCTCAACATAATGCATCTGAGATTATCATAGGTTCATGGGTTCATAGGTAGGTACTAGGCTATTGGCCCTAGGGCTTATACAAGCCTAGACAAAAAGGTACCCTGGCTTTCGCCACCCAAGAAAATTATTTTCCTGTGCCCCTATCAAGCAGAGCCACAGAAGTGATCCCCGGGGTGAATTTCCTTTTTCTAATCCAATCATCAAGATTTTTCTTGAAGAGTGCTAATGAGGAGCTCTATTTGACATACATAGGTAGTCGGTTCCAGAGTATGGAAAGTCTCTGGGACAGGAATCTATCCCTCCAGCATGTTCTGTTTATTGTGGTGACAAGGGTTAGGTCGCTAGAGTGTGTAGCTTGGAGGGATTGGGATTTCTTTAAGTGGAGCATGTCCAACAGCTCTGGGTTTGACATAGCTTTGTATGTTAGGCAGAGATCGCCTCTGAGTAGGCGATATGCGACGGAGTAAAGCTGGAGTTTTTTGAGACGGTTTGCGTAGGGCATCTGTTTGAGGCCAGTAATACTCTTTGTGAGGTATTTCTGTGGCCTTTCCAGTTGTTATAGATGTCTTGTGAGGTACATACCAAAAGGGGCATTGTACTCTATAATAGGTCTAATGAATGATGAGTAGAGGGGAACAATGACCACTTTTATTCTTGATGAGAAACCTTTTGTGATGAGGTGTGCCATGTAGAAGGATTTCCTGACCACTGTGGCGATGTGATTATCAAAGGGGAGACTATTGTCAACCTGTGTCCCAAGGTCTCTTATTACACTTTCAGTGTTAAGCAGACTACCACCTATGTGGTAGTTCATGGGTACAGAGTTTTTACCAAAGGGGATGACAATGCACTTTTCGGCATTGAGCTTGAGGCCATGGCTTTGACACCAGGCATCTGTCTCATTGAGGGCCTTTTGTAGGATGTCCACATTGTTAGGAATTTTGATTATGGCTCCTAGTTTGCAGTCATCTGTGAACTTAGTTAGCCAAAGACCTTCTCTGCTAGCCTGTACTTCAGAGAAGTAGATATCAAACAGGAGAGGACCCAGGACTGAACCCTGTGGTACTCCACTTGTCACTGGTCTGAAGTCTGATTTGGAGTCTGCTACTTTCACAGTGTGGGTTCTGTCAGTAATCCAGTTGGCAACCCATCTTGTGACATAGGGATTTATGCCTAGTTAGTTTAGTGAGTTTATCTATAATTCCAGAGTGAGGGATGGTGTCGAATGCCTTGGCGAGATCTAGATAGTTCTGTGTGAACCACCTTACCCTTATCTATGGTTTTGGTGACTGCTTCAAAGAAGTCTATCAGGTTTAGGAGACATGCTCTGCCTTTTACAAACCGTAACTGTGTAGGGTCTAGAGTTTGGAGATCTCCAATGTCTTTGTTTATGAGTTCCATGATGATACGTTCCATGGCCTTGCAGTCCAGGCTCATCAGGCTATCCAAGTGCAACTAACTAAGGGCAAGACCGCAATCCAAATTGTAACTTGCTACAGATCCCCCACTATGCCCCAGGATTCCCACTCCTCATTTCTTGATACACTGGAAAATATTAGGGTACAACCCAACACCCTAATAATGGCTTATTTCAACTATCTCCACCATTAACTGGGAAAACTACTCATGTACCAACTCTTTTGCTCAACGTTTTCTGGAATTCATAAATTCAAGTGCCTTGGATCAACTTATCCTCTCCCCCACCAGGGGCAGCAATATCCTAGACCTGGTCATTATCAACATGGATGACTGGTGTTCCACACTAGAGGTCAATTCCTCATTGGTCAGATCCGACCACAAGCTAATCACCCTAGACATCCACATCCTGCTCCCACCCCCCATTAGGGAAACCACCGTAAAAAATTTTCTCCAAAGCCAACTTCACGCTTCTTAAGACAGAAGTGGAAAACTTCACAACACCCATGCAAATGGACAATAGAGGTACGACTGTTGAATCCTGCACAAATGCACTTTATAAGCACTTACATGGGTGCATGGATCGTGCTATCCCTAACAGAACCAAGATGCTATCCTCCAAAAAAAGGAAGCCAATCTGGTGGTCCCTTGCCATAAATAAACTCTACAACAGAAGAAAGAAACTGTTGCAAAAAAAGTACAATCCCATGATTGAAGGAACTCCCTGGTCAGCCTCAGTAAGAAGCTGAGATCCCTCATAAAATCCTCCAAAGCTAGTTACGAAAATAAAATCACCACTGATTCTAAAGACAACCACAAAGCATTCTATAGCTATGTCAAGAATCTCAATGGCAACACTCAGATCTGCTCTGAGTTACAGCACAATGGCACTAAATATACAGAACCAACTGATATTGCCAACATCTTGGCAGATAGGTTCAGTGCTAACTTTACCCCATGTCACCCCCTAAAGGGCCCATATCTATACCAGAAGAATGCAAAGTTCCTCTAATCATGGCTGAACAGGTAAAAACACACTCTCCAAGGCCAAGAACACAGCATCCATGGGACCTGACAACATCCTAGGCTGCGTTCTACATGAATTGCAGAATGAACTAGCACCCCACCTAAGTACCATGTTCAATCATAGCCTCACCTCAGACTTTGGACCCACTGAATGGCACACAGTGACGGTTATCCCACTCCACAAAGGGGGAGCCACCACAGACCCCAGGAACTATCGCCCCATTAGCCTAATGAGCCTGGTCTGCAAGGCCATGGAACATATCATCATGGATCTTATACACAAAGACATTGGTAATCTCCAAACTCTGGACCCCACCCAGTTCGGGTTTGTAAAAGGCAGATCATGTCTCCTAAACTTGATGGACTTCTTTGAAGCAGTCACCAAAGCTATAGATGAGGGTAAGGTGGTTCACACAGCCTATCTAGATCTTTCCAAGGCTTTTGACACCATCCCCCACTCTGGAATTATAGATAAACTCACTAAACTAGGTATAAATCCCTATGTCACAAGATGGGTTGCCAACTGGCTCACTGACGGAACCCACACTGTGAAAGTTACAGACTCCAAATCTGACTTCAGACCAGTGACAAGTGGAGTACCACAAGGTTCAGTCCTGGGTCCTCTCCTGTTTGTTATCTACTTTTCTGAAGTACAGGCTAACACAGAAGGTCTTTGGCTAATGAATTTCTCAGATGACTGGAAACTAGGAGCCATAATCGAAACTCCTAATGACGTGGACGTCCTACAAATGGGCCTCACATAGACAGATGCCTGGTGTCAAAGCCATGGCCTCAAGCTCAATGCCAAAAAGTGCTTTGTCATCCCCTTTGGTAAAAACTCTGTACCCATGAGCTACCACATAGGTGGTAGTCTACTTAACACCGAAAGTGTGATAAGAGATCTTGTGACACAGGTTGACAGTAGTCTCTGCTTTGATAATCACATTGCCATAGTAGTCAGGAAATCCTTTTACATAGCACACCTCATCACAAAAGGTTTCTCATCCAGGAAAAAAGAGGTCATTGTTCCCCTCTACTCGTCACTCATTAAATCCATTGTAGAGTACAACGCCCCTTTTGGTATGTACCTCACAAGGTGGAGGCCTTATTCCAGCTGGAATAGCAAGGCCGCAGAAGTACCTCACAAAGAGGATTACTGGCCTCAAATGGATGCCCTATGCAGACCATCTCAAAAAACTCCAGCTTTACTCCATCACATGTCACCCACTCAGAGGTGATCTCTGCCTAACATACAAAGCTATGTCAAACCCAGAGCTGTTGGACATGCTCCACTTAAAGAAATCCCAATCCCTCCAAGCTACATGCTCTAGGGATCTAAACCTTGTCACCACAATAAACAGAACATGCTGGAGGGGATAGATTCCTGTCCCAGAGACTTCCCATACTCTGGAACAAACTACCTATCTATATCAAACAAAGCTCCTCATTAGCACTCTTCAAGAAAAATCTTGATGATTGGATGGGAGATAGGAAATTCACCCCGGGGATCACCTCTGTGGTTCTGCTCGACAGGGGCACAGGAAAATAATTTTCTTGGGTAGCAAAAGCCAGGGTACCTTTTTGGCTAGGCTTATATTGGTCTAGGGTCAATAACCTAGTACCTACCTATGAGACAGAGTTGTATATTTTGCAAAATAGTAGAATCACATTTGGTAAAAAAAAAGAAAAAATTAGTAGAAATCACATTTGGTAGAAGATTCATTGCAGAGAACCAGATTTAATTGCATGAACGTTGTGCTTATATTTTCAGGCTGAATTTTGAAAACTGGTTTAGTGGGTTAACAGATTTTTCTTGTTCCTGATATTTTTTTCTACCTTTGATAATGTGTTAGTATGCTTTTCGTAGTTTGTAGGTGGTTGCAGTCATTAAATAGTGCTGGTGTAAAGAACTTGGATCAGTTTTCTGTGGGAAATCTCTGCTGGTGCAATTTCTAAGTATGTGCAGGCAGTGATTCAATTCTCTTGACAAATGTTTACATTCTCTGAGTTGGTATAACCATGGTGTTTTTATATATAAGCTTGGGGGGGGGGGGGTTGCCGCTGCAAAAAACACATACATTATTTTTCTCCATTTTATGTTTTAGGGTTCTGTTCATTTTCTTTAGTGTGTTTATATATATATATATATATATATATATATATATACATTTCGTCGACAGTTCATTTCGTCGACAGAAAGATGTGCCCCCTTCCCCAAGGTTGTGCAACCCTGGAGTTGATATATATAGTTAGGGGGGGTGTGGGGGGTGTGGGGGGCGAAGCCCCCCACCTAACATTGGGGAAGGGGGCACATCTTTCTGTCGACGAAATGAACTGTCGACAAAATGAGTGTTAGTGAAATGAATTGTCGACGAATAGATAGGGACCCATATATATATATATATATATATATATATATATATATATATATATATATATATGTATATGGTTCTAGGTTATAAGATCGACAGCCCAGATCACCGACAGTAATGTCAGTGGTACAGAAATGTCGAAATACCATTACACCGACAATACATGATTGAAAGAGCAGAGAATGTTGTGGTACGGGAAATGTGAAATTACAGAAGCCTACTAGTATGTGTAAGATAACGGAGGAGCAATGGTTAAATATGGTACCGTAATTAACGTGAATTGCACTGCGGTGCTATAAATGAAGGAGTTTCGTATTCTGCGTTGTGTACTGCACCGAAGAAACCATGGCGGAAGTTGTTGAAAATAGTACGGAAGTAATGTTGGATGATGTTACCGGTCCAGGTGTCGTTGGAACGATGTATCAGACGGTACAGTCCCAGAAGCGCCAAGATATGTTGGTCATCGACAGTTACCTTTACCACTTAGAGCGTGTCAGGAATGCTAAAAGGTACTGGGCTTGCAAGTTCAAGTGTACGAAGGAGTGCCGTGGAAGAGCTGTAACCACCTTTCTACCCGATGGTGACAAGCTGGAGAAAACAGTAGCACATACGCACCCTGCTGAACCTGGAGAGCTGCAAAGATATATCCTATGTAGTGAATTGAAGAGAAGAGCAGGTTGTAGCAGAGATAACCCTTCACTGTTAGTCGACAATATGTTATCGGCGTGTCCGTTATCGTCAGTGCAATGTCTACCACAGCGGAGAGCTCTAATACAGCAGGTGAAGCGCGTTAGGCAAATGAAGTGTGGGGAATTGGATAGACTAAAATTGACACTAGATACCATTGATTTCACACAGTTCAAGTTAAAATCCGGTGTATTCCTAAACAAATCTATGTCAGATAGTGTGTCAGATACCAATGTCATAGTGTTTAGCACGTTAGATAATTTAAAAGACCTGAGCAAAGCTACCATTTGGATTATGGATGGTACCTTCTTTACTAAAGGGGTGACGATTCGTCAACTGTATAGTGTGCATGGTATTGTACAGTATGGTACACACAGGGAGAGTGTCCCTCTAGTGTATGCCCTCATGTCAAAAAAGTCTTTAAAAGCGTATAATTACCTATGGCATGGTTTGTTATATTTACTGGCAACACATAATCTGGAAATGCAGGTCAAGTTTGTAATGTGTGACTATGAAATAGCGGCTTTGAAGAGTATCAGGATGAATATCCCTGACGTGAGTTCCAAAGGTTGTCTGTTCCATTTTAGTCAGAATGTCTGGAGGAAGGTGCAAAGCCTAGGTCTAGCACGATTATACAATACGTCGCAGGAGTTTCAACTGGCGGTAAAGTCCTTGGTGGCATTGGCGTTCGTTCCCGAAGAGAAGGTTAAGGAGACGTTTGATGCACTGAAAGTAGATTTCCCAGTAGAAGGTAAGGACGTTTTGACGTACTTCTCGGACTGGTATGTCTATGGTAAACGGCGTAAGTTCAATACGATGTTTGCATCGTCTATACGGTTCCCTCCGTTATTTCCTGTTCGGTTTTGGAATGTCTACCAGCTTAATGCATTGTGTCTGCCAAGAACACAAAATACGGTGGAAGGTTGGCATCGAAGATTAAAGTGCTTGTTGGGTAACAAAGGGAAGGATCTTAGATGCTTGTTGAATACGTTATGTCGTGAGCAAGATCGAGTGGATGAACTACGCATACGGATGTCTACTGGATATGTACCTGCACCTAAAGGTAGACGACAGTTGCTGAGGCAACGACGTTTGGATAACCTTATCGGGAATATGGAGCAATATTGCTGTGTAGACTTTGTGCGATCGGTTGCACGGCTCTTGAAAACTTAAAGTTGTTGCTGTATCCTTATGCTTACTTGTATTATTTAGTATTTATTTAGTTGTAACATTTTGCGAAAATGCAGGGGTATTATGTTGTAGTACTCTGTTATGGTACTCTTTATAACAGTGATGTGTCTTAGTTGCTATATTAAAGCACATGTGTAATAGGTGCACTATGGAGGCTTGTTTTGCGTTGTGTTGTTGTAGTTTGTTGCGCGTGAAGCACATGTGTAATAGGTGCACTATGGAGGCTTGTTTTGCGTTGTGTTGCTGTAGTTTGTTGCGCATGTCGATGATGTAGTTGTCGGTGTTTCGGTTTTCGATGTTGCCAGCTGTCGATGTTTTCTGTTGTCGGCGTTGTTGTGTCGGTATTTCCGTTGTCGGTGATTTGCGCTGTCGATCTTATAACCTAGAACCATATATATATATATATATATATATATATATATATATATATATATATGGTTCTACCTGACTTTGTCGACATACCACATAATCGACAATCACTTAACCGACACGAGAACACTGACAATCCACATCACCGACAGCTTAAATAACCGACTATGAAAACGCCGACATTCAAGTGCTAATAGCGCCTCTCGCTCCTACCATGTTCCAGGTAATGTAAATAGTTGTCTGTCATCAGCATGAATCATACAGTAGACACACAGGAAAATAACGCTATGCTGATGACAGACAACTATTTACATTACCTGGAACATGGTAGGAGCGAGAGGCGCTGTTAGCACTTGAATGTCGGCGTTTTCATAGTCGGTTATTTAAGCTGTCAGTGATGTGGATTGTCAGTGTTCTCGTGTCGGTTAAGTGATTGTCGATTATGTGGTATGTCAACAAAGTCAGGTAGAACCATATATATACACATATATATATATATATATATATATATATATATATATATATATATATTATATATATATACATATATATATATATATATATATATATATTTTTTTTTAAATAGTATATATATATATATATATATATATATATATATACACATATATATATTTATTTATATATTTTTAATAGTATATATATATATTTTTTAATAGTATATATATATATATATATATATATATATATATTATATATTTTTTTAATAGTAAATATATATATATATATATATATATATATATATATATATATATATATATATATATTTTTTTAAAATAGTATATATATATATATATATATATATATATATATATATATATATATTTATTTATATATTTTAATAGTATATATATATATTTTTAATAGTATATATATATATATATATATATATATATATATATTTATATATTTTTTTAATAGTAAATATATTATATATATATATATATATATATATATATATATATGTATATATATATTTATATATTTTTTTAATAGTAAATATATATATATATATATATATATATATATATATATATATATAGATGTTTATATATATTTTAATAGTATATATATATATATATATATATATATATATATATATATATATTATATATTTTTTAATAGTATATATATATATATATATATATATATCATTATCGCTATTAGTATCAGCTTTCTTTTCTATATGGGTCAGGGTGTGTCGTCATCTCTTGTCAGGCTAGTGGCTTCCTTTCAGGTGAGACTCTAAGTAACTTCCCCTGCTCTGTTTCAGCACCATGTGACATCAGGGAGCTGTCACCAGTGCTTGTAGAATTCCAAGATGGAGGACAAGAGGGGTGCAGAAATGCCGAAGAATGAACAGTCACAAACAGATTCTGCAAGAGAAGAGTGTTGATGAAGATGATGGCTCAAGGTGAGATGAATGCTGATGATGTAAGCTGAAGTACTATGGTGGACGGTGTGCTGGTAGAATAAAAGGGAAAGTGTTGTCAGATGAATTAATAAAAAGATCTGGATTACCAGAAGGTGTTGACAGCACTTTGGGAATATACTTGGCCAGTGGTTTTAAAGGTATCTCCCTGCAACAGAGGGCTATGAGAAGTAAAAATAAACATTTTTTTTCTTATGCAGGAATACTAAACAAAGGCAAAAAAGGTGTTGTGGTCAAAGATGAAATAAGACAGGGTGTGACGCAAGCACAACACACCCAGAAGAGAAGATGAGTGATTAAAGTTAAAACACAGAACAGTGACAGTACTGACAGGCATGACATTTTGGATGGTATTTCTTTACTACTGGGGTTTAAAGTAAAAGAAATAAGTGCATACATACAGTTATGAAGAGAAGACTTCTGTGAGTTTACTTTTGAAACCTTTACTTTAGATAAAAAATATGAATTTAGTGGGGAAAAGGGCATTGGCATCACAATTAAGTATATTTTTCAGAACTTGGGACTGCAGTTAAAGGAGAAAATAAATGTGCAGTTCAGAACATCATATATAAAGGAATGCGAGTGAAAGGCTGTCTCCTGTGTGTTTTTAATAAGGTGCATGAAGTTACAAAAATGTGTGAAGAAAGAAATGTTTAGATGGGGGGGTGAGGGGTGAGGGGTATGGATGTGGCAGTGGATGTGCACGAGGGAAAATGCAGCATATTTCAAATATTAGAACTGTGAATGGGAAACAGAGAACATAGTGGTATTGGGGATCAACCTAATGGACATATAAAAGCGGAACTTTTGGAACTGAAATAAATTATATTGTTTATTCAAAATAAGTGGCTGAGTTTTCAGAACACATAGCTAGAATAGGAGAACAGAGAAGTAATAAAAAAAGGGAAAGAAATGCAAAGATGGGAGAGATTAGCAAAACAGATGAGATTAAAAGGGAACATAAGATTTCATGGAAGCAACATATATGACAATGAGAGCGCATTATAAAATCCGGGACACATTGGTGGGGCACCTATAAAGAAAAATGCAACAAATATTTTCAATTGTAGAACAGAGACTGAAACAAAGGAATAGGAGATTATATAATGAAATTATAAAAAGATATGAAAAAGAAAGAGAGCAATGTGTTGATAGAATAAGAGAAATAGAAAGAGAATTGTATGAAAGACAAAATGTTATACAAGTGATATTTTGGGAAAAGAGGTGAAATAAGAGAAGGAAATATGGATGCAATGTTTGAGGAAGAAGGAAGTGGATATAAGCAGAAAGAAAGAATGGAAATCTTGGGACAGTATGTGGGTAGAGTGCATAAAAAGGAAGCAGCAGAAGAGCGAGTTACTGATTGTAAAAACATCTGAAAATGTTCTTTAAAAAGAGATTACTATGAAGAAATGACAGAAAGAAAAATCAACTCCAGAAATACTTGCAATAGGCAGTGAATATCATAAATAGATGAATGGTCATGAGAAATTAACATTCTGCAACTGTTAAATAAGTGCATAACGGAATAACAGTGAAGGGATTGGTGATGGAGGAATTACGCTGCACAGAACACAGATGAGAAAGGATACAGAGCAACATTAGCAACTACAGATCATAAAATCTTTAAGAAGATAATGCAACAAAGGATGCAGAAGATTTCTGATGAAGTGACAGAGAGAAGAGGTTTTCAAAATCAAGGGAGAGAGCTACAAGAAATGTCAATAATAGTAAAAGAAGTAAGAGATACGATTTTAAAGAAAATAAGGAAGTAAAGATAGTGACATGACATGGCAAAGGCTTTTGATAAGGTTAGTCATGACGTTACGTGGAAGATTAAAGAAACTATGGCATGGGAGAAAAAACTGAACGCTACAAAATATGCTAAGAAATGCTTTGAACATTATGATGAATGGATTGGATGAAAGAAAACAAATTAGGAGGAGAGTTAAACAAGGATGTCTATTCAGTATGTATCTGTTTATACTGGTGATGAAAGCAACAATTCAAAAATTCAAACACGTAAGAAATGAGAAAAGCAAAATGGCAGCTGGAAAGATGTGCCACAGAATAAATTTGTTGGAAGTGGTGGTATGAGTGGTGGAATTATTAAGAAAAAATGGGTTACAGTCAAATAAGGCAAAAAGCAAAGGGTTTAGTGAAACAAAAAAAATAAGTTGAATATATTATACCAGGATGGAAATGAGTGCATTACGAGTGAAAATCAGATATAAAATGTAATAGAACAGTGGAAAATACTCGTGGAAAACATTCTGTTGTGACTGAATAGTTTTAATCTATTATTATCAAAAATGTGGATGTGTTAAATATGTATATATTACAAAAACCTGCATATTTAGTGGAGTATATTTCCAGTTAAAATATAGAAATAGATGTCAAAAATACTTTTTATTTTTACTTTGGGTTTAAGTTTGAATCCAATGAAAAGGACAGTGATATACAATAAAAAAGGAGATGTAGCTTTGAATCTAAAACTTACTATAGTGCACTTAGCATTGATGCATTTTTTTCTGTAAATAATAAAGAAGATGAAAGAGACAGAGAGAGAGTTACAAATAATGTGGAAATGTTATGTCAGGTATGAAGACATATGGAAATATGAATGAGGCAAAAGAACTAGTAAGCAAAAAACAATGGAAAAGAGGATGAAAATGCAATAAAATTATAGAAGGTGAAATGAGATTTATAAAAAAGAACACTCTGGTATAACAATGTTATGCAAAAAATAGTATATGGTATATCCTTGCAAAGGATTAAAAGAACATTTAAAGATACTATAAAGGATGGAAGAAAATGGTTTGCGATTTTTTATGAAATAGGGGGATTTCCTGTGGAGAAAGCTGTCAGATAAGTTATCAGTTAAAAGTAATATGAAATTTAGGGTTAAATGTAACACACGTAATGGGGAAGGACATAAATGTAAAAAAATGAACAATTCTAGAAACATCGTTTTTCTGAAGTTTCGTTGTGTTGCCTCCACCGTGGTTTTTGAATTCTAGAAACATTTTAAATAGGAATATAAATGTGAAGGATTTAAAATATAATGATGGATATGGTATTATATGGAAACGATGAGAAATGAAAATATGAAATTGAAAAATAGGCCAGAATGTTCTTCCTAGCAATCTAGAGATTATGAAAAGAAGATGTGGAGGGTTATTGCATAAAAACAGAGATGAAGAACATGTGTAAATTAAATAAAAAGATAGTTGCAGAAGAATGGCTGGGGATAGATAAAGACATTTTAAAGAATAGCTGATGTTGACTTAAAAAAAACATATGTTTTTGTATATTCTTAAGTGGTAAAATAGAATTTTTATATAGATTAAATGTTAAGGAAAAATGCACAGGAGGAATACATGCGTCATGAATGTGAAGTGTAAATTATGTAAGAAAGTGTAAATAAGAGAATGTAGTTAAAGTAACCCCTACTCTTTTATCATAAATGCTGTGGGGTCTTATACATCCATCTGAACTACTGCCAGTTTGGGTAGATGAGGCCTTAGTTAACATCCCATCTGAAGGGTGCTGCACTCTGCAGTACAGCACCCCCTTATTCAAGTATATGGGCCTTAGTTAACATCCCATCTGAAGGGTGGTGCACTCTGCAGTACAGCACCCCCTTATTCAGGTATATGAGCCTTAGTTAACATCCCATCTGAAGGGTGGTGCACTCTGCAGTACAGCACCCCCTTATTCAGGTATATTAGCCTTAGTTAACATCCCATCTGAAGGGTGGCGCACTCTGCAGTACAGCACCCCCTTTATTCAGGTGGATGGGCCTGAATTAACATTCCGTGATACACTCTGCAGTGCACCACCCCCTTACTCGGGTAGATGGGGCTTTAGTTAACATTCCCTTTGAAGGGTGGCACAATCTGTAGTTAAACACCCCCTTTCTCAAGTAGATGGGACCTTAGTTAACATTCCATTTGAAGGGTGGTGCACTCTGCAGTACAGCAATCCCTTACTTAGGTAGATGGAGCTTTAGTTAACATTCCTTCTGAAGGGTGGCACATTCTGCACTACAGCACCCCACTTTTCAGGTACATGGGACCTTAGTTAACATCCCATCTGAAGGATGGTGCATTCTGCAGTATGGCATCCCCTTACTCAGGTGGATGGGCCTTAGTTAACATTCCATCTGAAGGGTGGCAGACTCTGGAGTACAGCACCCCCTTACTCAGGTAGATGGGCCTTTGTTAGCATCTCATCTGATGGGTGGTGCACTCTGTAGTACAGCACTTCCTTACTCAGGTATATGGGCCTTAGTTAACACCCCATCTGAAGGGTGATGCATTTTGCAGTACCACACCCTCTTATGTTGCATTGCAGAGTCAGTAGTGGAAAATAATCCAAACACTTGGGATGGGACTAAAACTCACAACCATCTAATCTTCCAGCACCAAAGGTAAATGTGCTACCTAATAAGCCACTGACACTGTTTATATGTATGTACATATATATATCATATATAATATGTATGTATGTAGGGCAGCTGAACGAATGACCAGCTACATCAACACCCAGAATACTGATGTGAAAATATTGAAAAAGCAACAAACAATCGCACATTCTACACATACTGAGGGGAATGCCTTGGAGCAGAGTAAATCAAATACTGTGTCTCCCCACACCCCATGTTAATTATATATACTAACTGTGAGATCACACAATCCCAGGGGAAAAGGAATATTTCCCCTACCTGGGAATTGTCAATCTCACATACCTGTCAACCATCTGTCTGCAGTGACCACATGGTGTAAACTAAACTGATGTCAATATAACTGACCATTCAACCAACTGCTCGCAACCCATATATACATATATATGGGTATAGTCACTTTAGATGAGACACGCAGAGATTGACATTTAAACATCTCATATGAACAGTGATGCACTCTGCAATGCAGCACCCCTTTATTCAGGTAGATGGGGTTATAGTTAACATCCCATCTGAACGGTGGTGCACTCTACAGTACAGCACCCCCTTATTCAGGTAGATGGGTGTCTCGACTAAAGTAATTATCAATGCCTTCTTTTCTATATTCTACATGGGGTCAGGCTGTTCCATCATCTATCGCCCTCTGTCCCAGTTCAGCACATTATCTTACCTTTGTTTTTTTGACAGTTATGCCTGACTGCCACAGGTCTTCTCTCACATAGTCCATCCAGCTCTTTGCTTCAGGCCCTCATTTCCTCTTGCCTTCTTCCTGTCTGTCCCAAATTTTCTTTAGCAGGTTGTACTTTGCTTTCCTGAACATGTGCCAGACCACCATAATCTGTTCTTTTTGACCTACTTTGTGATTGCAGCTGTTTTGGTCCCTCCTCTGCTGCCTTCATTTCTTCATGTACCCCACCACCCTATCTCAGGCACTTCATCTCCATCACCTTTAGCTTCCTTAAATGCTCTGCCTTCACTCCCCAGGTTTCTGTACTATACAAGTAATATGGTTTCTTTTGTCTTTTAGTTTAAATTTCATGCACATAGTTCAAAAACGTGAACCTCAACATTTGTAACATCAGCATTTTGGCTGAAGAGTCACTGTGTAGCTGAAAAAAAAAAGACATAAATGGTCACCTGAGTGCCACAATCACACCTATAATTTTATTTATCTCTTGCTTCAGGTGACAGAGTCATAGGAAGGGTGCTGTGACAGGACAAACCATCCCACATGCCAGCTTGTAGGTGGCACAAAAACTGCTTAAAAACTATCTTGCTCAATGGGGTGTCCCCTTCACACCTGCTGCTAATTCTGTATGCCAACTCCGAGATCACACAATGACAATAGTAGGGAAAGTGCACAGCAAACATGCACACACACACATGAATATATACATATATGTATATAATTACACACACACACACACACACACACACACACACACACACATAAGTGGGCAATACCTGATTCTAAGAGACTTCAGTGTCTTAAGCCAGCAGAACCAATGCTTGAAATTCCAGACATTTAACTAAATGACCTGCACACATACACAAACACACACACATGAATATATACATATATGTATATAATTACACACACACACACACACACACACACACACACACACACACACACACACACACACACACACACACACACACACACACACACACACACACACACACACACACACACACACACACACACACACACACACACACACACACACAAAGAATGCTCATACGAGTGAATATTCTTTTCTGTGGAGTTTTTGCTGGCAACTTTTTGTATCAGATTGCAATACTGATGGGCCAGGGAATTTGCCCTTACCCTGCTGCTGTGTGATCTCAGAGTTGGTTTATATAATTAGTAGGACATGTGAGGAGTGCAGGGAGGCTTGCCCCATGGGAAAATGGGTCTATATCATGTCAGCAAAATGGCATTACAGCAAATGCCGTTTCGTTGACACATATAGACCAAAATTGGAAAAGAGCGAAAGTTCAGGTCAGCGATTTATTTACCAGGGAAAGAAATAGCTTGGCCTGAGCCATGACATTGTCCTTTACTCGACTGTAGTGTGATCTTGGAGTTGGTATATTTAGTTAGCAGTGGTGTGGTCCCAGATTGGGATGTGTGGAGGTGAAGCCCCCCACTTTGTAATGTTGTAAATGGTATGTTGTGTTTTGTTGGTTGACAGACTTTTTTCCAGGGGAAAAAAAATCGGTGAAATGGGGTATCGTTGTTTTAAGATTTCGGTCTATATCTGTTAGCGAAATGACATTCGCTGTAATGCCATTTCGCTGACATAATATAGACCCAGGAAAACAATTACCTTCAATTGTTTTTTATTTTTATCATTTTAGATTCCATCTAAAATTATTATTCCTTCTGTGTTCACTCTTATGAGCTACTGATGTTTATTGATACATATACTTCTAGGTATATAAATATACACACACACACACACACACACACACACACACACACACACACACACACACAGTCAGAAAAATGCAGCAGAGGGGCATTTAGATCACATGGACATAAAGAGTCCTGTTTTGTTTTTTAACAAGAAACATCTTTATTAAAGTTTCATAAATGACGCAGGCAATCATATAACTATAGTTGTAAACATTATACATGACAAACCATACTGACATACCTGCAAACATTATACATCACTTATAATCTGTGCAGTCATTGTCAAACATTACACAGCGCATTCTGTCCAGTCATTGTCAAACATTACGCAGCGCATTCTGTCCAGTCATTGTCAAACATTACACAGCGCATTCTGTCCAGTCATTGTCAAACATTACGTAGCGCATTCAAATCCTGCAAACTCATTTCCTTAGTTACACTAATTTATTCACTCAGTATCTCGGATAGAACAGTCTGCAAGGAATCTGATAACTCATTACACTCCCAGAAAATTACTTCTTTCAACATAAAGGGTCCTTGGTGCATGGTAGTATGTCCTTATAGATTATGGCCTTGGACAAAGAAGTGGCAGGCATGCTAGGAAAAGCACTAAAAGTCTGTCTTCAATAATATAAAAATAGATGATGAACTGAATTTGCTCAGAAATCTACTTGTGCTCAGTTTCTTTGTTTTTGGTTTAGCAAATGTTTGCTGGCATCTCTGAGAAGGGGAGAGGGGCTTGTTAGAATCCATTTTGTGCATTGTAAGGAGCCTTTGTGGGGAAATTGATGTGAGCAATATTTGTGTATAGCCCTTATAAAATTTCCACTGATAGATGTTCACTGCCGGGATAGAGCTATGCAAAATTAATGAAGTATCATGAGTGATTGAGGACACCCATCATAAAAATTGTGTTGGATTCCGTGTTATTAAGAGATGTGCTCGGTACCTTGAAACTGGCCAGATAAATAGAGGACACCCAGAGAAACATGGAAAAGGTATCTCTGAGGCAGTCAGCACATTAACTACCACAGGATGCAGCCTTCAGGCAAATGTATAAAAATGGCAATGAAGCAAGGAAGATCAGGAAAATAAAACTAGAAGCTATATGGAGTAGTCACAGGTTAAGCAGCTTAGCAGCGTCTAAAAATAAAGGTAAGTAAAGAAAAGGAGAAGTGCAAGACCTCCACTTAAATGGGAAGACAGTAAAACAATTATATAAATAACACATTGTTATTAGGTGCTGTAAGAAAGCCCTGGTTCGGACAAGGAAGTGCTTTTTAAATTTCTTGTATTGTATGCTGTTTAGATTGGGTGATGGGGATGGTGGTGCAGTTAAGACAAAACTATTAAAAAAAGGAGTAATACTTTGGGCTTAAGATTCAGTAACCAGGTAGGTTTACAGTGTTTGAAAAGATGTGTAAGAAACAGAAGGTGAGGGTGTACAGAGAAGAGAACCACAAGTAAACAAAGTGGGATATTACAAACTACTGAGAGCCAGTTTATAGTCGTAGTACAAGGATGGGGGGTGAACTTGGAATGTAAATGCAGTGACTTAAAAATAAAGGTGGATTTGATGCTCACTGATGTTAACAAATGTGGTGCAGATGTTCCAACTCTGCAGGACACTTTCCTCACTGAAGAAGAACACACGAGGTTAATACAAAAAGTAGACTGTGGGGATATTACTCTAGTTTTGAGGGACCTAGAAAGAAAGGGGTGCTAATGTTATTAACAAGGGGCTGAGTGGGGGAAGATGTTGGTTACAAGATGGGTCACTGTGGGATAATTAAAGGACTTAAGAGCAGAAAGAAGATAAATAAAGAAGGGATATATTTGCCCCTTGATCTAAAATGTAGGAAAATACAGGAGATAATAGGAAATGTAATGGCTTTCCAACAAGATGTCACCCTCCTAGTGAGAGACTGGTACTTAAGTACCCACTGGGAGGATGCTTCCAGTGAGTCTATAAAAGTTGGGGTGCTATATGAAGGGAGATACCTAAGAAAATATATGGCCATCTTTAGCCTACTAGATATATAGCAGGTAAAGCAGCAGGACAGAATACACATATTACTCAGGAGGATATAAAACATGGGCTAGATTATATAGGTGTCATAAATGAAAGTACATTCAAATCTCATATACTGGGTAAGAATGCATCCAATTATTTTAGTGGCTCATGCTCTCCTGGAGGTAAAACTCAAGCTGGATATTATTGGTAAAAATGTTACACACCAGCAATTTCTTGGACACTAAATGAAACGGGATTGGTTCGCAAAGAGAGTAACTGACATAACAGGGGAAGTACCATACCTCTCAAGTGTACCTCGTTATGAGGGACGTACCTCATTTGGGGTCTTAAAAGGGTCATGCTCCTCGAAATTCCTCAAAGTTCCACATTGAATGGATCTGTTACACATTCAGTGTTAGGAATGTTTTAGGTGAAATCCATGGTAAATTGACATTAATCATATTAATTCATTAAAGGATCTTCTTTATAAGTGAAAACAGCATATTTTAACCATCCTATGACCTTCCTAGTTGAAGCTGTTAGTAAGCCATTAGTATGTGTTCCACATTTTGCCCATTTGTTCCACATTATGAAGGCGAGTGTTCCTCATTTTGGTGATGGAAGGTTGAGAGCTATGGGAAGTACTTACTGAAATTAGCAAAGTAGAAGGGAAGCTAGTCGAAAAATTGAATTATGGGAAAAGAATGATTAAGGAACAAGTAAAGAGAAAGGTAAGAAAAGTGTGGATACCTAAAGTAACAAAATGTAAGGATGAACTGGGAGAATGAAAGAATGTCAGGATAGACAAAATGTGACTAGCACAAATGTAGAGCAGGAAGAGGAGTGACTGGAATTATCAAAGGAGTCAATGGTGGAGTTTTCAGCTCTATTAAATGAAGCCAGAGCCAATGGCCTAAAGCTAATCTTTCACATACCTACCCTAAAGCGCAGTAAATATCTGATGCAGAGGTTACGGAAACAGCAGGCGGAATGAATGATAATCAAACTGAGGAGCAATGAGACAGGGAGACCAGAATCAGGCCCATCTAAAATAAGAGGAATATCAAACTGAGGAACAATGAGACAGGGAGACCAGAATCAGGCCCATCTAAAATAAGAGGAATATCAAACTGAGGAACAATGAGACAGGGAGACCAGAATCAGGCCCATCTAAAATAAGAGGAATATCAAACTGAGGAACAATGAGACAGGAGACCAGAATCAGGCCCATCTAAAATAAGAGGAATATCAAACTGAGGAACAATGAGACAGGGAGACCAGAATCAGGCCCATCTAAAATAAGAGGAATATCAAACTGAGGAACAATGAGACAGGGAGACCAGAATCAGGCCCATCTAAAATAAGAGGATAATCAAACTGAGGAGCAATGAGACAGGGAGACCAGAATCAGGCCCATCTAAAATAAGAGGAATATCGGCTTAGTATTACCAAAGTTTTACAAACAGGATGTAGGAGTAGAAACGAACCAAGAAGTCATGACAGGCTATTTACAGGGGTTAAAGTTACTGCAGACACTGTTACAAGCATACATTACTCAAAGGGAGAGTTGGGAGGCCATGCAAAAGTACAATACAGGCAAGACAATTGGGTGGATGGCAATCTGATAGAAATTTGAAAACAAAAGTGAAAAACAACTTCTTGAATGTTTAGTCCAAAATGTTCAATGATATATTTTGGGGTGGGGTGTTTGCAGTCTCCTGGTGTAGGACAGTACTGGTAGTGATACTAAAGGGATGTAAGGGCCTAACTGAATGATGGTACAGATACTGGTAGTGATACTAAAGGAGTGTAAGGGCCTAACTGAATGGAGGTACAGATACTGGTAGTGATACTAAAGGAGTATAAGGGTCTGACTGAATGGTGGTACAGAAACTGATAGTGATAGTAAACGAGTGTAAGGCCTAACTGAATGATGGTGCAGATACTGGTAGTGATACTACAGGAGTGTAAGAGCCTAAATGAACGGTGGTACAGACTGGCAGTGATACTAAAGGAATGTGAGGCCTAACTGAATGGTGGTACAGATACTGGCAGTGGTATTAAAGGAGTGTAAGGAACTAACTGAATGGTCATACAGATACTGGTAGTAACACTAAAGAAGTGTAAGGCCTAACTGACTGGTGGTACAGACACTAGTAGGGATTATAAAGGACTGTAAGGCCTAACTGAATGGTGGCACAGATACTGGTAGTGCTACTAAAAGAGTGTAAGGGTCTGACTGAATGGTGGTACAGAAACTGGCAGTGATTCGAAAGGAGTGTACATAACTAACTGAATGTTGGCACAGATACTGGTTGTGATACTAAAGAAGTGTAAGTAACTAACTGAATAGTGGTACGTACAGATACTGGTAGGGATACTAAAGGAGTGTAACGCCTAACTGAATGGTGGCACAAATCCATGCCAATACTAAATCATGATTGTAAGACGTTTATGTCAATATTAGCATGCAGAATGGTGAAAGTATTAAACCATTTTCATAGAATCAGATCAGTTTGGGGTCAATGGAGGAAAGCAGCCATTCAATAGTATTAAGAGAAATATGATAATAAAACAGGAAGGAGTGTAGAAAGGTAAAAGTGTGGTGATAGTACGTCTAGCCAAGTAAAAAGCCTTTGACATGATGAATTGTTTTTCTTTTTTTAAGAGAGTCTCTAAAAGCATGTGGATTCCAGTCAGATGGATGTATATCATCTTTGTGATTTAAAAAAAGGCTCCAGTTTATCTATTAAATGTATGGAAGAAGTATCAGAATCTATGATGCTCACAATGGGGGATTCTGTCTGGCTTACCCAGAGCTATTACCATGCAGGATACAACAATCACATATAAAAACTACATATTTTGTAGAAAAAATATCATCTTTGTATATGATATTTTGCTCTATATAACAAACGCTGAATTAGATATAAAGACAGTATTGAAGAAACTGCATAATTTTAGCTGTGTAGCTCAGTATAATGTTAATCAAGCAAAAAACAACGGAATCATAACTATTTTCCTGCTCATGATTTAGGGCAAACTTTCTCCTTTCTTTGCGGATATGAAAGGCTGAAATATTCAGGGATATGGCTTAAGCAGAATATATAAAGGGTAGCCCAAAAATGTGGGAAGACAGTGACTAGAATAGTGGGCACAATAAGACAATGGAAAATATGCTTATGGAAGACGGTGAGAAGATAACAGCACTGAAATGCTGATAATACCACGGATTTTACTGAAACGCTGATAATACCACGGATTTTACTGAAATGCTGATAATACCACGGATTTTACTGAAATGCTGATAATACCACGGATTTTACTGAAACGCTGATAATACCACGGATTTTACTGAAATGCTGATAATACCACGGATTTTACTGAAATGCTGATAATACCACGGATTTTACTGAAATGCTGATAATACCACGGATTTTACTGAAACTCTGATAATACCACGGATTTTACTGAAACGCTGATAATACCACGGATTTTACTGAAACGCTGATAATACCACAGATTTTACTGAAATGCTGATATTACCATGGATTTTACTGAAACGCTGATAATACCACAGATTTTATATGTAGGGTATGCACATTTTTAGCAACCAGAGGAAGGAGTGTGACAAAATGATAAATTAAATAACAACAGTTTTACTGAGAAAATAAAAAGGAATGGGTGCAGTAGGCCAGGAAGTTACTGGCAGGAGAAAGTACAGGAATGGACATGCCAGAGCTGGGAGGATATTTCAGGGCTACACAGGCTAGACATTTGTATATGCAGATGAGCGTACCTACACTTTTGCACTGCTACGTTCCCTCAGCAGCTTTAGTTCAAGAATGTAATGCCATGTGAGTGTCAGCTCCGTGTATTGTACTGGGTGAGCTGGCAGTGTGCTTTTTGGAGATTTACCCTTTTGTGCACTGTGCTTCATAGGTTAATAGGTAAGTACTAAGCTATCTGCCTTTGTAGGCCATTTTAAGCCTAGCTAATTTTCTTTAAAGGTGAGAATCAAACCCTGTACGTTGTCAATGGGAGGTAAACACCTTAACCATTATAACAACCACCACGGTTAAACCATGGAGTTGGTATATATAATTTCCAGGGGGGTCACCCCCCACATTAGAAGTGCAGGGGCCTTGCCCTCCTGCAAAAAAGTTGTGTTTTTAGGTTTTTTCAGCTCATTGTTTCTACTGCATAATTTGCAATGAACGGTAAGCCGAAGAATCAATCATTGCGTTTGAGTAGGGAAACCATGCAGATGCAACACTATAACTGGAGGTAGAAACAGATGCTGATTAGAGTACAGAGAGAAATAAACAGAAATCACAGTAGAGCCATATGGGTTGTAACAGATAGCAATGGACACAGCAATAAAATATATTGTCTATTTAAGGAAGTGTGTTTATACAACTGACCAGTAGATGCCAGTAATAATTTGTCTAATCTTAAACAAAAAAAAAAAAAACTTAGCTTTCATCAGTGCATAGCTTTCAATCATCCTGAATTACCCAGGAACAAGCCTGTAAAAGACATGTTCAGTGCTGTTCTTCTTTCAGCTTTTCCCAGTTAGGGGTCGCCACAGTGGAACTCAGGTCCACTAAGGATTGGCAGTAGATTTTTATGGTGCCAGCCCGATGCCTGACCTTCAACGAATGCACGCCCATTCATGCATGTCTTTCAAATGCCACTCGACTGCGAGGAAGACATGCAGACTCCACACAGAAAGTACTCCAGCTGAGAATCGAACAGGAGAACCTCTTGCTGTGAGGCGATAATGCTACCACTGCACCACCGCGGCATATTCAGTGTATGTAAATGAATACATTTTTTCCTGTGCACCGCTTGGAAACAAAAAGCACAGAATGTTTACAACTGTATTACTGAGTATTTACAGTGCAGAGTTACACAAAGAATGCTTGTGTGAAAGGAATACACCTCTAAGAATATCTTTTTATGTGTATAAATGATATTTGAATATAAAGTGTCCCCTTCAAATATATCTGGAGGTAGCATTTTGAGAGTTGAGTATATGTTTAAATTATAGATGGGTGGTACAGGAAACAACATTGAGTGCAAAATATAAATTTCTGACTGCACCCCTATCCAGGAATACCCGCTTTACGCTTAAATCTCCAACTGCCTGATTTAGGTGCAAGTGCACCTGAGATCTGCAGTAAAACGACTTCTGTTCTGGCTGCAGATGTCTCAACCAATCCCAGCATCATTACTCTGCATCTAATTTGCATGCCGGCTGACCAGTTTCATTTACAGATTTACTGTTAGTATGAAGAAGCAGTGTGTGCGTGTGCCTTTCATGGAAGGTTGGGCGTCGAGCTGGCAACTCGACACCGTAAAACTCCCCTGCCAAACATGAGCGGACAGGTGACCAGCTCTGGTGACCCTTAACCAGGAAAAGCCAAAAGAGGAAGATGCAGAAGCAGCTGCTGCAGACCTTGCATGCTTTAAATGTTCAGTTTTAGGTCCACTCAGTCCACATAGTAACATGATACATCAGTGCTGTTGTTTGTTTTGAACAGAAGAGGAAATCATCGTGCCTGGCTTGAAGACTGGATTTGTTGCGGTTGCCAAAAAACTCAATTAAAGGAAGAAAAAAGAAGACTGGAAGACTGCTCCTTGGTGGACTGGAGGTTCTTTGGTGGAGCTTATAACATGTTAGAGTGGCATTAAGGATTTCCCAAGGAAGCATGCAGACAGAGTGGAGGAAAGGAGTTGATAAGTGTTCCCAGGAGGTTTGTTGTGCGATATGGATTAGATTTTATTTTAAATACTATTCTCTTCCTGCAGTCGCAGGTAAGCTATGTATGTCCTCCTCAGTTGTTAGCAGGTACTATAAGCAGTGATGCACACAGCAGGAGAGCAGGAGACAGAGCTTTAAACAAATTAAAACTTGTTTACTAAATCCGGGAGCCAAATCAAGTCATGCCTCATACTTCTGCTCCACTCCTCATAAAAGTTTTGATATTCTGTTGGCAAATCAATGAGGGTTGAAGTAATTGAACATGTGTGGGTGTGCCCATTAATGTGCTCATTTAAATATACATACATTATGTTAATTAGGTGTCATTGGTTTCCGTGATTCTGCAGTCCTGCGTCCCTGATTCTCTCTTCTGAAGGTTAAGAGGTATGCATGCTTAGTCTGATTGAACTATGTTGGTTTTACTTTCTGGCATGTTATCATAGATGTTCTTCATCTCACATTGCTGCAGTCCTTACACTTGGGTAGTCCGCTGCCCTCGGTCGGCCCGAATATCAAAGTATAAGGCTGACGTCGGTCAAGGCGCATTTGACTGACATCAGGACGTCAGGGTACAAATGCGCATGACCGACGTCATATCCTCAGTCTTTTTTGCCGCATGGTCCGATGCAGAAGCAGCGTTGCAAGTGCCGGTTGGCGTTCTGAAATTGTTCGATTTCGGAGTTTCAGACCAAATCAAAGTTGGCTAAGTACCCTGTTGGGGAATATTTTAGTTTTTTCTTGCCTCAGTGGTTTACCGGATGTCAGAAAAAGTGAATAATTGTATTTCTTGTGGGAAACAGATACCGCATAGAGACTACCATACTTTGTGTATTCCTTGTTTAGGGCCTGAGCACGACGTTGTTGGGTGTCGCTCTTGTGCTAGATTCAATAAGCGCACTATTAAGAGAAGATTAGATTGTGCCAGGTTAGTCTTTGGGAAGCGGTGCAATTATAAAATGCCGTCGGATGCTCCGATGCCCGCTTCTTCGAAGAAGCGCAAGGACAAAGCTGGTAAACCTAGGCTAGAGGAACCGTCAGTACCAGACGCCGGTTCTTTGGAGGTGTCGGTGGAGCCGGTGGTTCCACCAGAGGTTTCTTTGGGATCCTAGGGAGAGACTTTGTTATTGCAGGATGTGGCCTCTCAGGAGGCAGGCCAGGCTGATGGGGCTTCTCAGGTTACTATACTCCCCTCCCTGCCTAGGGTGGTTAGGCCCTCTCCTTCTGTTTCCAAGGCTTCTCCCAGGGGCAGGCCAGGTTTAGCTTCAGTTGGTGTTACCCCTAGTTCTTCAGGAACTGTGCCCAAGAAGCATATGCTTAAAATGGCAGAAGATTTGATTACTTTGATTAGGGGTTCTATGCCCCCTCCTGATAAGAGACCTAGGGTGGAGCCTGAGCTAGGGAGTTTTGAGCAGGCTTCAGATGTTTCAGAGTCTTCGGCTGAAGACTTGCAGGAGTACTCTCCTTATTCTGATTCTGATGTGGATGATTCTACTCCTTCTGCTTCTCCTCCTGAGGATTTTTCTTTTCAGAAACTCTTCATTCCATGAGGGAGCATTTTAAGTGGGAAGGTCAGGACTTCTCTGATTCCAGGAAAAGGCTTAGGGAATTTTTGTTTTTACCCCAGCATAGGCCTTTGGCTATACCTCCTGTTTTGGATGTAGTGGAAGATGTTTTTACAGAGGCTTCTCTTAATCCTGATTCTTTGCCTCCTGCTCCTGTTAAACCGGATAGGTATTACAGGGTGCCTGAAGCTCATAAGTATCTTTTTAAGAGTCCTAGGGCAGACCCAGAAACTGTTAGCCAGGGGCCTAAAGGTGTTAAGGCTTCTGTTGTAAAGAATCCGGTTCCTGCAGACAAAGAGGCCAGGGCCTTGGATAGGTGGGGAAAGAAAGTTTATACTTCTTCCACTCTTGCTATGAGGGCTTTAATTTGCCAGTTTCACATGTTGAAATACCAAAACTATCTCCTTTCACAATTGAAGTCTAAGGTTGATGCTCTGGCGGAAGGTATTGATTGTAAGGAGTTGCAAGATTTAGTACATGTTTCTGAACAGGTGGGTAAGCATTCTTTGCAATGTGGTTTTGATGCTGTACAGGCCTCGTCTAGGGTGGCTGCCACTGGGTCAGTTCTTCACAGGCACGCCTGGCTGAGGGATCAGAATTTATCTGACCATGTTAAAACAAGGATTTTAGATGCTCCTTTACAATCTGACGTGTTGTTTGGTTCTCCTGTTGAGGCAGTTTTAAAGAAAATGGAAGACAAGGCTAAGTCTATGCAGACTGTTAAAGTTTTTTTGCAGGTCCAGCCTCCTAAGTTTAGTAGAAATTGGCCTACTAAGGGGTGGACGTATCCTTCTTATGATTCCCAGTCTAGGGGTAGATCTAGACGTGGTAGGGGCAGAGCTCAGGGCTCTTTCAGGCCTAGAACAGGGAGTTCTCCTGCACAGTCTTCGGGTGAGGGCAGGGGTCAGTCCTTTCGTAAACAGACCCAATGACCTACCTTTTCAGCTGCCAGAGCCTTCTCGTCTGGCAGCACCTTTGGGAGGAAGGTTGGCACTTTTCAAAGAAAATTGGAGTTTAATTACCTAAGACAGATGGGTATTGGATATCATACACCACGGTTACAGGTTTTATTTCCATACCTTGCCTCCTTTCAAAGGCATGCCAGACGTTCCTCCTCAACAAAGAATAGAGGCTCACAAGCAAGTTTCTCTGTTACTCCAAATAGGGGCCATACAGCCGGTCCCTATGCCAGAAGTGGGCCTAGGATTTTATTCTCGCCTGTTCCTAGTACCAAAGAAGGGGAACACGTGGAGACCAATTTTGGATTTATCTATCCTCAACACTTATCTGGACATTCCCAAGTTCAAAATGTTGACGTTACAGCAGCTTTTACCTCTGCTGGGCAAAGATCATTGGATGGTAACTTTGGATCTCAAGGAGGCTTACCTTCATGTTCCTATCAGACTAAGTTGCAGGAAGTATCTGCGTTTTCGAGCTGGGACTTCTCACTATCAGTTCTCTGCATTGCCCTTTGGCTTATCTACTGCGCCCAGAGTATTCACGAAAGTTCTGGCTCCAGTGATAGCTTTCTTCAGGCTAAAAGGAATACAGATCTATCCATATTTGGATGACTGCCTGATTCTGGCTCAAGGAAGGGAAGAGCTTCTTCATCATTTGGAGTATGTGATAGCAGTGCTAAGATGCCTGGGGTATTCTGTGAACGAAATAAAGTCCAGTCTAGTATCCTCTCAAGACATGTGCTTTCTGGGTGTGAGACTGAATACAGCATCCCAGATGGCCTTTTTAACCCCGGACAAACAAAAGAGTCTTTCCCTTTACTTCCATCAACTATCTCATCAGTCCGGGCTGACTGCAAGGACAGTCCTTCAAGCCTTAGGGTTCATGGCATCTTGTATTCTGGTGCTTCCCAATGCCAAACTGCATATGAGGAAGCTGCAATGGTATCTCAAAAATGTATGGACACAGCACTGCCAGGATCTGGACACTGTCATTCAAATAATACCTTGCATTCAAAAGGAATTTTTGTGGTGGGCTCAGGAATGTCACCTAAACAAGGGACTCTCTGTGACCCGACCAGAGGCGAGTCAGATTTTAACGACAGATGCCTCAGACAAAGCTTGGGGAGCTCATCTAAATGGAAAGTGGATACAAGACAAGTGGCCTGCCAGACTACAACATCTATATATCAACCTGAAGGAGATGTTAGCAGTCCAGTTTGCATTAATAGCTTTCAAGGATTTACTTCTTCCAGGGCAGGTGTTGATTCTAACAGACAACACAACTGTCATGTGGTACATCAACAAGCAAGGGGAACATTCTTATCCTCTATGCAGGCAAGCAATGATTTTGTGGGAGACTGCTCTCAGTTTACAGCTCAATCTTCAGGCAAGGTTTCTGCCAGGAGCACAGAACTCCTTAGCAGATGTGTTGAGCAGGCAATTATGGATCCCCACGAGTGGAAATTGGATCCTCATGTATTTCAGAAATTGACAGTGTCATGGGGAACCCCAGACATAGATCTGTTCGCTTCTCCACTAAACCATCAGCTGCCAAAGTTTTGCACAAAAAGGTTTCATCCCACAGCTTGGAGAGTGGATGCTCTTTCTTTCAATTGGAGCAATCTTCATGTGTATGCCTTTCCACCTCTGCCTCTCCTCCCAAAGGTACTTCTAAAGGTCAGACAGGACAAGCCAAGGATGATTTTAATAGCTCCAGATTGGCCTCGACAGCACTGGTACCCATTACTGAGAAGTCTGGTACGGAAGCCTCCATGGCCTTTGCCTTGATTCCACACCTGTTGTCACAGGAGGACAGCCATTTGCTCAATGTCAAGCTTCACTCTCTGCACCTAACAGCCTGGCATATTCTGTTTTGAACCATAGTGGGCCTCCACTTCCTCAGCAAGTTTTGAATGTTATTTTGGAAGCTAGAAGGCCTAGTACAAGGAAAGTGTACGCAGATAAATGGAAGAGATTTTTATTTTGGAGTGCAGCAAAAGATTTTGATGTTTCTGAGCCTAATTTGAGTGTGGCTCTTCAATATCTTACTGAGTTACTGGACAAAGGTTTGTCTTTCTCTTCTATTAAGGTTCATGCTGCAGCAATTTCGGCTCACTATGATTGTGACCTACCATTGTTTTCTCATCCTTTGTTCAAGCAATTTCTTTGAGGGGCAAAGAATATAAGACCCCCACGAAGAGCTCCTACTCCTGCTTGGGATCTCAATTTTGTGTTGGAGAAACTCACTCTACAACCTTTTGAGCCTGCAGCTACTTCTGAGTTGAAATATTTATCATGGAAGACTGCTTTTTTGTTGGCCATTACCTCTGCAAGAAGGGTTTCTGAATTGCAGGCCCTTATGGTGGTTGAGCCTTTCTTGATTTTCCATAAGGATAGGATATCTTTACGTACTAATCCTTCCTTTATGCCTAAGGTGGTTTCTAGTGTGGCTTTAAACCAAACTATTCATTTGCCTACTTTTTATGCAAATCCCCAAAATAAAGGGGAAAAGATTTTGCACACTTTAGATGTACACAGGCAGTTGCGATATTATTTGGACAGAACTAAAGGGTTCAGGCAGTCTCAGCAGCTATTTGTTTCTTTTGCTTTGGGTTCTCAGGGCAAGCCTGTGTCTAAACAAACTATTTCTAAGTGGATTGGGTTTTGCATTGCTTTCTGTTACTCCCATCATGGCAAGGAGATTCCAGCTGGGATTAGGCCTCATTCCACTAGAGCTACTGCCACTTCGACAGCTTTTTTGAGGGGGGTGGCAACCAAGGATATTTTGGAGGCAGCTACTTGGAGTTCAGTGCATACTTTCTCTAGGCATTATCACCTGCCACTTTACTCTAAATCCAGGGCTGGTTTTGCCACTGCTGTTTTGCAGGGCATTTTGGCAGCTCCTGCTTCCTTATAGTTTGGCCATCCTCCCATACCTCTGCTTTGGGATTCTACCCAAGTGTAAGGACTGCAGCAATGTGAGATGAAGAACATAGTACAGTTTTGTACCTACCATAAATGTAGATGTTCGAAGATCCACATTGCTGCAGTCCAATTTACCCTCCCTCCTTCCCCTCTGTAGTTAGAGGTGGTTGTGTGGGTTGAATTGTAAATATTTTGTATATAGTGTATATTTTGTACATATAATTAGGGCAAGGGTGCTTGGTTGTTTGTTTTGCTGTCTTTTGGTTTTGACCTTTATTTTTAGGGTCTTCTGACATCTGGGGCAAGAAAAGACTGAGGATATGACGTCGGTCATGCGCATTTGTACCCTGACGTCCTGATGTCAGTCAAATGCGCCTTGACCGACGTCAGCCTTATACTTTGATATTCGGGCCGACCGAGGGCAGCGGACTACCCAAGTGTAAGGACTGCAGCAATGTGGATCTTCGAACATCTACATTTATGGTAGGTACAAAACTGTACTATTAGGTTCATAGATTAGAACTAAGCTAACTGCCCTTGTGAGCCATTTTAAGCCTAGCCAATTATCCTTTGTGAGACTCCAACCCTGCACTTTGTGTTTGTAAAGCAAACACCTTAATCATTAGGCCACCCTCCCAAATCAGTTGCATTATATTCTGTCTGTTGTTTACAGATGCGTGATTTCCATGGAGATTTATATTTTGTATTGCTTTGCACAATGTCTTCACTCTCTGTGATAATGGCAAAGTACCGTTACGTTAACCAGACTCATGAGGCACTGACATCCTTGAAGGTAGAATGAGTGTTCAGTGTGTTTTACATCTGAGTACAGTTTTACTTATTTATTTATTTAGTTTGTTTACCAGGATAGCACATAGATCACGATAGTCCACTTGCAGGCACAGCCCAGGTCAGGAAATTCACAAAAAGTAGAATGGAACAAATTCACAGAGTAATCAGAGAATGCAGATAATCCCAAAGACAATTGATACAATATGTAAATATTAACATAGAAGAAAAAACAAACATTCATTTTAGTAGTAAATATGACAGGGAAGCAGCAAGCTAGAAATGAGGGTCAAGTTAAGAGTGGTGCAGGTGAGGAGAGAGTTAAGTTATGTGTCCATTAGAAAAACAGCTGCAGTCATATCTTCAATGGAGGTGCCTTTTGAAGTGAGCTTTGAAGATGAGGAAGAGGAGACTTCTTTTAGGTGAGGAGGGAGAAAGTGCCAGAGTTTGGGTGTGAGAATGGACAAGAACTGGTCAGTATAGTGCAGTTTGGAGAAGGACTGGTCAGTATAGTGCAGTATGAAGGACTGGTCAGTACAGTGCAGTTTGGTTTGGGGTGCCAGAACTGAAGGAGCTAATTGGGAGAGGTTGTGGAGATTGTAGGGGGTGGTTTTATTTTGGAGTTTGGCTGCAAGAGGTGTGTAAATACCTGGATGAAGTAGTTAGAAGAGACCCTAGGAATATCTCAGCTCTGTTGTTACATATGGCCCTAAACACAGCTACTAAATGTAATCTTTCAGAGGACATTTTGTGTCAGTGTCTGACATTATACTTGGTTACCATTGTAGGGCTATATGACCCCTTTTCAAAAGGGAGCCTGAAACTAATCAGAATATATGTGCACTTAATTATCATTACACCAGATAAAAAAGAAAATCCACAACAATTCCTCAGTTAATGAATTTGTTTGTATTGCTGTATCTTGAGTGAAGCTTAAACCCCTTAATGTCATCCAGGGTAAATGGGAACTGATATAAGGTCCTTGAGGGTATAATGGCAGTCTTACATACATTTTGTACTTCACCTAACCTATTACAATCTCTAATACTTCTGTTATGTACTAGCACAGTGGAACTGATGTACTGACATATGTAGCTTCCAATTACAATGCATTGTGGGACTTTTCATGTCACAGTCTGCTATTGCACCCAGTTTTCCCTGGAAGTCTCTATGGCTCAAGCACAAACTTCAGGAAGAAAACAGTATCCAGAGTAAAGTTTTCATCACAATATGAGAACATTGGAAACACTTCACTAAACAAGGCAACATTTCTGTAACTGTAAATACAATCAGGCCTAAACTGCATTAGTGGCAAAGTCAGTGTGTTGCCATCTTAATCAGCAGAAGATGCAGTGAAATCTTTGATGACAGAATGGCAGTCCTGAGAGTGTTTTCTACCCGTGTTTCCTCTTATAATTTCCTAAAACTTATGAACTGTCATAAGAGAACTGACATCTAGTGTCATGTGCAGGTACTAAATGCAGAGTCTGAGGTGTTTTGGTATCATACTCTAGCAAAACACACAGTATACACTTAGCAGACTGCTTGGCCTGAGCTCACAAGGGCGACATGAATGTCCAAAATATATCTCCACTATGTGATCATTACACTAGAATTTAAATTATAACAACTAAAAACCATAAATATTTCACTAGACAAAGCAGCATTTCCATGTAAATTAGGGCTGATCCACACTGAATCTTTGGGGTAGAATGCCGATCTTGAGTGAATTTTGTATGAGTATCTCATCAACATTTTATTACTAGCTGACATATACAACCATATGCAGCTACCAAATACAGTATTTTACATGCTGCTTGGTGTTACAGTCTGGCATTGTACCTAGATTTCACTGACAAACTGTGTGAGCTGTGCTCAAAAAAGCATGCTGAAACCAATGTCCAGAAAATATATCTCCTTAGTTGTTATTATATCAGCATAAAAAGAAAATATTTCAGCAGACAAGGCAGCATTTCTGTCTTAGCATGTAGGTAAGCCCTAATCTCCATGTACCAACAAAGGCAGTGACTTGCCATGTAATCAGAATTTAGATGCAGTGAAAATATTGAAATAGGATGGAAGTGTTGAGTGTGTTTGGTTTTATAATAAGTATGCTGTCCGGTTCGATTCTCAGCTAGAGTGTCTTCTGCGTGGAGACATGCATGAATGGGCATAAATTTGTTGAAGGTTGTGCGTCAGGCCTGGCAAGCCAGTATGTAAAAATCAACTGCCAATCATTAGCAGACCGGAGTTCCACTGTGGTGACCTCTAGCCGGGAAAAGCCGAAAGACACAAACAAACATACTATTATAATTTTATTAGACTTTTATTATGGTCTGTAATAAGAGAACTAACAAAATGGCATCACACACTATTATCAAATGAAATTTTTAAAGGATATTTGTTGTCACAGTCAATCTGTCATTTTAGATGGTTTCGGTTGTGGACTAGTGTCAGAATATACATATATTAAGTTGGTCTTACAACAGAAGTAAAATAAATAAATAAATGCATCAACATTTCATTAGATAAAACAACATTGTTGTTACCGCACAGAGCATTAACCCTAAACTCCAGGTACTAAAACAGTAAACTGTCACAGATATCATGACTGAAATGTTGCGAAATCATTCAGGATAGAATGGCAGCCTTTACTGTGTTTTGCACATCATCAGGTCATTATAACTCTCTAATACTTTTATTAATAAGAGTTATGGGAACTCCCTCAGTGGGTCTATATTGTAAAGTCGAACACTTACCTTATTGAATACCTAAACGTTGACCTGTCATCATCGAACCACGAAAACATTGATCGTCCAGATGAGCAAAAGCGGAAACGTCGAATCGTCATGGTTGGCCTTCTGTGGTATAGCTCCGTAAGGTAAGTGAGCAATAGTTAAGGACCTTAGGGTTAGGGTGTGGGTTAAAGTGCGGGTTAAGGTAAGTGCATAGATGGTAATGTATGTTAGATTTAGTGTAGGGTTTTGTTAAGTGTATGTGTGTGGATTATTTAGTTTGCTTGGGTTTAGCTTTTTAAGGTAAGTGTACGATAGTTATGGACGTTAGGGTTAGGGTGGGGGTTAAGTTAAGTGCATACATGGTGGTATATGTAAGATTTAGTGTAGGGTTATTAGTAGGGTTTAGTTTAGGATTAGAAGTAGGGTTTTGGTTAGTGTATGTATGTATGTATGTATGTGGTTTATTTAGTTTGTTTGTGTAGGAAATATGTAGAGGGCGGTGGGGTGGGAAAAGTATAATAGTTCGACTTTTTGAATTTCGCGGTTTAGGGCATTCGGTGTTTATGCAGTTTGATGATAATGGGTCGATGTTTAGGTATTCGATAAGGTAAGCATTCGACTTTACAATATAGACCCCCCCCCCCTCAGCTTCTGTTTACTTATTGTCTGACTCTTAGCAAGTCACTAAACCAGACATTGATCCTGGGTCACCCCTGAAGAATTTTATAGGTTCATAAGTGTGTACTAGGCTATCAACCACTGGGCATTTATAAGCCTAACCAAGCATACCAATTGTATCCTGCACATTTATGTGCCTTAGAAGTTACTATATGAAAGCCAGGGCAAGATTTACTGGCTGCCTCTGTCAATTAAGGACACAGGTGTTACACCAGGGGTGTTTTTCTAATTTTCCATTCACTGGTCCATGTTTCTCTTGAACAGGGTTAAGGAAGAGCTCTGTTTCATATAGATGGGATGTCTGTTGCAGAGAAGGATAATTCCCTGAAAATAATCCAAAGCAAGGCAGCATGTTAAGTCCAGCAATAACAACCAAAGCCACATTAGAATGGAATATTAAAATTTAATAACCATGAAAAAAAAAGATTTAGCGCTTTCGTAAAAAACTTCATCAGAATCCTTCTGAGACACATTCCTCTTCCTTCAACATGTCCTACTTTTGTTGCAAGCAAAGTATAAATCCCCAGATTAAGTAATTCTGATGCTATTCATTTTGCAGATGTGCAAAAGGTCCATCAGCGTGGGATCCAAGGATGCCTGGTATGGCAGGCATAGATCACCTCAAGATCCAGGGAAGCCTTGTACACCAGCCATAGATCACCTCAGGATCCAGGGATGCCTTGTACACCAGCCATAGATCACCTCAGGATCCAGGGAAGCCTTGTACACCAGTCATAGATTACCTTAGGATCCAGGGAAGCCTTATACACCAGCCATAGATCATCTCAGGATCCAGGGATGCCTTGTACACCAGCCATAGATTACCTTGTGATTAAGAGATGCCTTGTTACACCAGCCATAGATTACCTCAGGATCCAAGGATGCCTTGTACACCAGCCATAGATTACCTCAGGATCCACGGATGCTTTGTACACCAGCCATAGTTTACCTCAGGATCCAGGGATGCCTTGTACACCAGCCATAGATTACCTTAGGATCCAGGGAAGCCTTGTACACCAGCCATAGATTACCTCAGGATCCAGGGATGCCTTGTATACTAGCCATAAATCACCCCTCTACATTCTGTAGGAAACAGAGTATAGAGATAGGGCTTTTAAGTGATTAGACCTCACCTACATGCTAAGACAGAAATGCTGCCTTCTCTGGTTAAATACTTTCTTTTTCATCCTGATGTAATAACAACATAGGACATGCTGTTTACACCCTGTATTCTTTTTGTGTGGAACTTCTGTGGACTTTGCAGTTGTTGCATTGCCTAGTCAGGTACATACTGCATGGGGTGCTGTACTCAACAGTGGACCTGACGACAGCTGAATACAGTGCAATGATGATATCCTTGGACTTGGATACCATGTCCTTGATTATAAGCTGAGCAACACAGAATGATTTCCTTACCACGTTAGACACATTTTGCTTGAAAGCCAGGTTACTAGCTACATTGGTAACTAATTCTCTGGCTACTGGTTCTACTCTTAAGTGTGAGCTTTTGATGAGGTAAATTCCTAGGGTGGCTAACTTCACAAAGGGTACTATTATACATTTCTTGGCACTGAATTTTAAGCTGTGGCTTTGACACCAGACATTTGTCTGTGTTAGTCCTTCCTGTAAGATTTTAGTGTCTTGGGGGGATTCTATAACTGCCAGTAATTTACAATCATCTGCAAACCTGTTCAGTCAGAGGCCCTTGACATTAGCCTTGACTTCTGAGATGTAGAATGCAAAACGGAAAGGACCCAGCACATAGCACTGAGGTACTCCACTAGTGATTGTTCTTTTTGTGGAAGTGGTTTCTCCTACTCTAACTTCCTGGATCCTCTCTGGGAGTATGTAACACACATGATTATGCCTATACCTGTGAGCTTGTTTACAACACCTGAGTGGGGTATTGTATCAATGCCTTAGACAAGCCCATGAATTTGTTTACAATACCTGAGTGCAGTATTGTAGTAGTGCCTTAGCCAGGCCCGTGAGCTTGCTTACAATGCCTGAGTTGGGTATTGTATCAATGACTTAGCCAAGCCCATGAGCATGTTTGCAATACCTGAGTGGAGTATTGTATCAATGACTTAGCCAAGCTCGTGAGCATGTTTACAATACCTGAGTGGAGTATTGTATCAATGACTTAACTAAGCCCATGAGCTTGTTTACAATACCTGAGTGGGGTATTGTATCAGTGCCTTAGCCAGGCCCGTGAGCTTTTTTGCAGTACCTGTGTGGGGTATTGCATCAAGGGTCTATATTATGTAATTGAACTGCCAGAAGTTCGAACACTAGAAATTAGAATAGGAAGTTTGAAAGTTGAAAACGTCGAAGCTGCAGCTTCGACATTTTCTCCACTGTGGTGTGAAAGTTACAGAACGGGTTAAGGTAAGTGTGTGATTGTGACAGACATTGGGGTTAGGGCGCGGGAAGGTAAGTGTGCGATAGTGATGGGCTTTAGGGATAGGGTGCGGGTAAGGTAAGTGTGCAATATTGACAGACTTTAGGGTTAGGGTGCGGGTAAGGTAAGTGTGTGATAATGATGTACTTTAGGGTTAGGGTGCGGGTAAGGTAAGTGTGCAATAGTGATAGACTTTAGGGTTAGGGTGCAGGTAAGGTAAGTGTGCGATAGTGACGGACTTTAGGGTTAGGGTGCGGGAAAGTTAAGTGTGCGATAGTGATGGACTTTAGGTTTAGGGTGCGGGTAAGGTAAGTGTGCGATAGTGACGGACCTTAGGGTTAGGGTTTGGGTTAAAGTTAGTGCATAGATAGTTGTGTATGTAAGGTTTAGTGTAGGTACATAAGGTTTTTGGTGTGCTTGTGTTGTGTGTGTGTGTGTTTTTTGGAACAGTGAATATTTTCCCTGGGAAAAAAAATTGCTGTTCTGAGGTTTCGATGATATCACATTTCGAACTTCCAAGTTCGAACTTATGGTGTTCACAATTTTGGAAGTTCGATTATGTGACATAGACCCTTGCATCAATGCCTTAGCCAGGCCCATGAGCTTGTTCACAATACCTGAGTGGGGTACTGTATCAGTGCCTTAGCCAGTCCCATGAGCTTGTTTACAATACCTGAGAGGAGTATTGTATCAATGCCTTAGCCAGGCTCATGAGCTTGTTTACAATACCTGAGTGGGGTATTGTATCAGTGCCTTAGCCACACCCATGAGCTTGTTTACAATACCTGAGTGGGGTATTGTATCAATGCCTTAGCCAGGCCTGTGAGCTTGTTTACAATACCTGAGTGGGATAGTGTATCAATGCCTTAGCCACGCCCGTGAGCTTGTTTACAATACCTGTGTGGGGTATTGTATCAATGCCTTAGCCAGGCCCATGAGCTTGATTACAATAACTGACTGGGGTATTGTATCAATGCCTTAGCCAGGCCCGTGAGCTTGTTTAAAATACTTGCGTGGGGTATTGTATCAATGCCTCAGCTAGGCGCATGAACTTTACAATACCTGAGTGGGGTATTATATCAATGCCTTTGCCAGGCCTATGAGCTAGTTTACAATACCCGAGTGGGGTATGGCATCAATGCCTTAGCAAGGCCCATGAGCTTGTTTACAATACCTGAGTAGAGTATTTTATCACTGCCTTTGCCAGGCCCATGAGCTTGTTTACAATACCAGAGTGGGGCATGGAATCAATGCCTCAGCCAGGCCCATGAGCTTGTTTACAATGTCAGAGTGGGGTATTGTATCAGTGCCTTAGCCAGGCCGGTGAGCTTGTTTACAATGCCTGAGTGGGGTATTGTATCAATGCCTTAGCCAGGCCCATGAGCTTGTTTACAATACCTGAGTGGGGTATTATATCAGTGCCTTAGCCAGGCCGGTGAGCTTGTTTACAATGCCTGAGTGGGGTATTGTATCAATGCCTTAGCCAGGCCCATGAGCTTGTTTACAATACCTGAGTGGGGTACGGTATCAATGCCTTAGCTAGGCCCATGAGCTTGTTTACAATACCAGAGTGGGGTACTGTATCAATGCCTTAGCCAGGCCCATGAGCTTGTTTACAATACCTGTGTGGGTTATTGTATCAGTGCCTTCACCAGGCCCATGAGCTTGTTTGCAATACACGAGTGGGGTAGTGTATCAGTGCCTTCACCAGGCCCATGTGCTTGTTTACAATACCTGACTGGGGTAATGTATCAATGACTTAGCCAGGCCCATGAGCTTGTTTACAATACCTAAGTGGGGTAGTGTATCAATGCCTTAGCCAGGCTTGTGAGCTTGTTTACAATACTTGAGTGGGGTATTGTATCGGTGCCTTAGCCAGACCCATGAGCTTGTTTACAATACCTGAGTGGGGTGTTGTATCAAAGCCTTAGCCAGGCCCATGAACTTGTTTATAATATCTGAATGGGGTACTGTATCAATAACCAAATAAATAATTTTGCAAATGTGCAAGTGCAACGGCCCAGAAAAATTCAAAAAGCAAAAAATGACCAGCACATAATTGAGAGAATAACTGTATTATGAAAGCGTATCTGTTTCGGCTCATGCCTTCTTCAGTGTAAATTTACACTGAAAAAGGCATGAGCCGAAACCAGTATGTTTTCATAATAAATTTAATCTCTTAATTTTGTGCTGGCCATTTTTTGCTTTTTGTATTGTATCAATGTCTAAGCCAGGCCCGTAAGCTTGTTTACAATACCTGTGTGGCGTACTGTATCAATGCCTTAGCCAGGCCCGTGAGCTTGTTTACAGTACCCAAGTGGAGTATTGTATCAGTGCCTTAGCCAGGCCTGTGAGCTTGTTTACAATACCTGAGTGGGGTATTGTATCAATGCCTTAGCCAGGCCCGTGAGCTTGGAATCTGAGTGGGGTACTGTATCAATGTCTCAGCCAGGCCCGTGAGCTTGTTTACAATACCTGAGTGGGGTACTGTATCAGTGCTTTGGCCAGGCCTCTGAGCTTGTTTACAATACCTGAGTGGGGTATTGTATCAATTCCTTAGCCAGGTCTGTGAGCTTGCTTACTATACCTGAGTGGGATAGTGTATCAATGCTTTAGTCAGGCCGACAAGCTTGTTTACAATACCTGAGTGGGGTACTATATCAATGCCTTAGCCAGGCCCGTGAACTTGTTTACAATACCCGATTGTGGTATTGTATCAATGCTTTAGCTTGTTTAAAATGCCTGAGTAGAGTAGTGTATTGATGCCTTAGCCAGGCCCCTGAGCTTGTTTACAATATCTGAATGGGGTATTGTATCAGTGCCTTGGCCAGGCCCATGAGCTTGTTACAATACCTGAGTGGGGCACTGTATCAATGTCTTAGCCAGGCCCATGAGCTTGTTCACAATACCTGAGTGGGGTATTGTATCAGTGCCTTAGCTAAGCCCATGAGCTGGTTTACAGTGCCTGAGTGGGGTATTGTATCAATACCTTAGGCAGGCTCATGAACTTGTTTACAATACCTGAGTGGGGTATTGTATCAGTGTCTTAGCCAGGCCCATGAGCTGGTTTACAGTGCCTGAGTGGGGTGTTGTATCAATGCCTTAGCCAGGCCCATGAGCTTGTTTACAATATCTGAATGGGGTACTCTATCAATAACCAAATAAATCATTTTGCAAATGTGCAAGTGCAACAGCCCAGAAAAATTCAAAAAGCAAAAAATGGCCAGCACAAAATTGAGAGACTAAATTTATTATGAAAACGTACCAGTTTCGGCTCACGCCTTCTTCAGTGTAAATTTACACTGAAGAAGGCGTGAGACAAAACCAGTATGTTTTCACAATAAATGTATTCTCTCTTTTATGCTGGCCATTTTTTGTTTTTTGCATTGTATCAATTTCTTAGCCAGGCCAGTGAGCTTGTTATAGTACCTGAGTGGGGTATTGTATCAGTGTCTTATCCAGGCCTGTGGGCTTGTTTACAATACTTGAGTGGGGTATTATATCAGTGTCTTATCCAGGCCGGTGAGCTTGTTTACAATGCCTGAGTGGGGTATTGTATCAATGCCTGAGCCAGGCCCATGAGCCTGTTATAGTACCTGAGTGGGGTATTGTATCAGTGTCTTATCCAGGCCTGTGGGCTTGTTTACAATTCCTGAGTGGGGTCCTGTATTAGTGCCTTAGACAAGTCGAGGTAGGCAGTGTGCACCATTTGCCCTCATCCATTGCCTCGGTCATCTTCTCAGAGAAGCTCACCAGGCTGAGTCGGCACGAGCTGCCCTTGTTGAAACCAAACTGGGTCGATCCAGTGTTTGAAGGTTTTCTATGCATGTTTTCTATAGACGTTACCTCAATGATATTTATCTTTTTTGGACTGATTCCGAGGAAAAGTTCCTTGAATTTTTAGTTATATTTGCACCACCAATTTTTTTTATGATTTACCTACAACATACAGGATAACAGTATGAACTACCCCTAGATCTCACCATACTTAAATACCATGGAAGGTTCACATCCACAGTGTTTAGGAAGGAGACCTATTCCAATTCCTTTTTGTTTTTTACCAGTGCTCATCCTTTCAGTCAGCAAAAGGGCTTGGTTAAAGTACAACTGCTGAGGGGTAGTAGGATGTCCCCTGAGGATGAGGACTTCCTAACAGAGTGTCAGTTGTTATAAATAATGTTTCTTCAAAGAGGGTATCCACCCCAACTTCTGAGGGAAGTTCAGGATAAGGTTAGTAGGGATAGAGGTTTACCCCTTTATTAGGAAAAGAGGACATAATTACAGTTAGGCCAGATGTGACCAGCAGGAATGAAGGCATTTTTGAGCATGCATTTGTGACTAATTACAATGGCGATGCTGGGGTCATTAGGAACATCATAGAAAAGGAACTGACTAATTTTGCAGCTATATCTGACTTAAATGTATTTGTGAAGCCTTTAAAATGTATTTTCAGAAAAGGTCCAAACATTAAAAATGTAATAGAAAAAAAGAATGAGGTTATTCATTTGTATGGACGGGACAAGAAGGGTACTTATAGATGTGGACACTGGATAGAATGTACAAGTCACTGCAAGGAACAGAACTCTCACATGTAAGGGGTATGCCACCTGTGACACTAATGGGCTAATATAACTAGTAGTATGCAAGGCCTGTAATGGATTCTATGTGGGCAAACTGAAGGGAAGCTCTGTAGAAGAATATCTGAACACTTACATGAGATTAAGAATAAGAACTCCAATAATGCTCTGTTTAGGCACAGTATGATGTGTTGCAAAGCTTCCTTTGTTTTTTTAATTGGAGGTAATATTCAAGGACAAGAGAGGTGGGCCATGGGAGCTTCGTACTAAGTATAGGGAATTATATTGGCAGATTGTGCTGGAGGCCAACAAATTCCCAGGTATGAACGAAACTTTCTCTATAGCTCCTGTTTTGAAGCTCAGAGCTGCAAAACTTTGACATGTAATTTTGAATATTGGCCACCAGATAGAGCTTTCGTACTTTACAATGTAATTTTATTACACAGCACACTTAAGCATTTATGAATTTTTCATAACATTTGCTATAATATAATTATTTATGGTTTATGAATTTTGTTTACATTTTTTGTATTTATACGTTTTAAAATTTTGATATGATGGTTTTATACAAGTTGATTGGACTTGTGGGTATGGACTTGGGTTTTATTTATTGTTGATTCTGACTGGTGTTTGGTTTAATTGTATAAGGTATTTAAATGCAGCATCTCATTTATATTTTGCATCTGATGGTCTGTTTTATGACGAAAATGCATGATAAGGAGGGCGTTTATGTGTTTTTACTTGTACCAATGTAATTCGTATTTTGGACTAATAAACCTTGCCTTGATTTCTTTTGGTGCCAGTCGTTCATCCAAGCTGCTTTCTTTTGTTTATAGTTTTCTATGTATGTTCTTATGTTCTTATTAATCATTTTCATGATAATTCTTTCCATGGCTTTAGATATGATACTAGTCAGACTTATGGGTCTGTAGTTCCTGGTCTCCATCGATGGCCTGCCATTGTGCAGAGGAATGACCATTGTAGTTCTACATTCACATGGCACAAAGCCTATCTGAAGGCCATGGATAAAGAGTGACTTGAGTGGTCCCAATAGGTCATGTTTCAGGCTATTTAGGAGGCATCCTGGGAAGCTATCAGGGCCCATTGATGCAATGTTTTGGCCACAGAGAGCACATCTACGACGTGCTCCCCAGTGATACTTAGGGGAGTTGTTTTGATGCTATTTCCATTGGGGAGGGCAGTTGGGGAAGGGATGGCAGAGTAAAATTGGAGCTGAATTTATTGGCCAGCAGATTTGCTAGATCTTCTGGTTCTGTTTAGGTGGCTCCATTTACAATTAGTTCTGTGCACTGCTGTGTGCTGCCTTTGAGGTTTCAGAAATAGCTAAATAAAGCCTTGTGGTTGTCTTTTGCCTGGGATGCTATCTTTACCTCAAATTTTAGTAGACATAATTTGCCATCGTTTGTTTAAATTGATGGGAGTATTTTTTCAAGCTGGGCACAGCAGATCTGAATCTTGGTTATGACTTCTTTTGTTGTACAACCTGTTTATGTTTGGATTCTACCAGTGAGGTTTGCTTTTTTGAGTTAGTTCTGGGCTTATTTATGTTAGGCACAGCTGTCTCTATACATTTACTGACATGACTCTACAGAGTTTCTGTGACTAGTTCTACACAGGTAGCTGTGTTCTTAGGGTTTGTTGGGGGGGGGGGGTTGAAATTTTGACAGGTTATCAGACAGTAGTGGGAAGTTTGCCTCAGAAGAGTTCCTAAATGTTACAAGGTTAGCTAGGATCACAGAAGTGATTTTTATTATGAAGGAGACAGCATGGTCTGAACTTACCAGGCAGTAGACTACAGTACAGGGTAAGGTGTTTATGTTTACAAAGTCCAGGAATTTCTGAGCCTGCAAGTTTGTGGTTGTGTAAATATGCCAGTTTATACTGGGGTAGTTGAAGTCACCCATGCATATGGTATTGGTTTAAATAGTGAGGGCCTCCAGTAAGTCCAAGTATAAGTTATGGGTTACTTGGGTCATAGAGGGTGACCTACAGTTTGCAAGGATATGATATGTCACTTTGCCTATGGAAATCTGGGCAGGGAGAAGTTAAAGCACGTCACCCTGCTTGACTAGTTTTGAGGTGCGTTTACTGTTGACATAGATTGAGACACCTCCACCTTTGGTCTTTGCCTGTGAGGTAGCTGGCCTGAATGTGTGGAAGCCATTGTAGCCCTGCACTGCCTGGTTGCTCTTCATGGCTTTAAACCATGTCTCTGTAACTGCAAAGATGTCCATATTCTCCAGGGTGAGGACAGCCTGAAGGAAGTGAAGTTTCTTGTTTAGACTCCTGGCGTTAAGTACTAACACCTTCAGATTTTGCTATATTGGAAGGTTTGTCAGTTTGGTATTCCATAAAAAAGGCACCATGGGAGTGAACAATGTTTTAGCCAATATATCAAAGCCTAGAGGGAACAGGTGCAGACTATCCCTAGCAAAACAACATGGTCTGTTACTATATCCTTCCATGCTGACAAATATGATTACCCCCTTGAAATCACAGGATCATAGGAGATTACTAAGCTATTGACCTGGAGGTCTTTTAAAGCCTAGCCATTTCATCCCAATGTATTACCATAGAAATGATAGTCAATACCCAAGATGGCATTTAGTGATGACTGCCCATGTCCAGTAGGGTTGTCGGCTGTATCCCCGGTAAGAATTTATGGTGCCTCATCCACTCGTCCAAGTGGGGGGGGGGGTTGTTGTAAGTTAGGAGGGGATAATGGAGTGAAATGTTCACCAAACTTATCCACTAGCAGGTTTGCTATTGCTGTAGGGTCAGTGTGTGTGATATCATTGGCCACTAGTTCTGCACATGCTTTGGATCTAAGTAGCTGTAAAAGGCCTCATGGTTATCCTTGGCTGTACTTACTAAGTTTCTCTCAAATGAGCCCTTAGAGGGTTTCACAAGTTGCCTTATTTGCCTGTTGAGGCTGAGGAAAGTGCTTTTCCATTTTTGGGGCCTTGCCTTTTTTTTTCCTGGACAGCAAATTTTGCTTTTACTGTAAAGTTTGTTGAAGCTGGATGTCCATCACGGCAGCTTGCTTTTACCTGGGACTGTGGCTTTGACCTTTCTAGTACAGCTGAGTTTATATGCTTATGCAAGTGATTGTACAGGGCTTTAGTGTAAGCTTCAGTGTAGTTACAACTTCCAGCTTGGGGGTAGGGCTTGGAATGCATTTATACCTTCACCTAGGAGGGTATAATTTCCCTTGGTGAAATGTTTTAGTCTGATTTCACCCTTTGTGAGTTCTGGTGTTAGTGTCATTTCAAAGGTAACTGATTTGTGGTCAGCTTTAACTAATCAGGGTCCGACAGTTGCAGCAGTGCATCTGTTTGACATGTTAGTGAGGATCAGATCCAGAATGTTTGGTCCCCTTGTTGCGGTATGGACAATTTGTTCTAGGGCATTTGAATTAACATAGTCAAGGAACTTTTGTGCTAGTGAGTTAGAGCTAGCATGATTCCCAGTTGATGATGGTATAATTGAAATTCCCCATAACCAGTGTGCTTGGTAAAGTTTGTAGGCATCATGACCCATGGAGGGGGATGTATATAATGACTTGAGTGGAGGTCTTACTCATCATAACTTGGACCTGCAGTAACTCCATGGAGTTGTCCAGTCTAACTAGACAGGAGGTGAATTTATCTCTAATATAGATTGAAATACCACCTCCTTTGATTTTTGCATGTTCATTTTGCGGTCTAAAGGTGTGGCAGGCATTGTAGCCTTGCAAGGCTGGAGTACTTTCTGAGGCTTTGAACTAGGTTTCTGTGACTGCATAGACATCTATATCTTCTAGTGACAGAAATGCTTCCAGGAGTGCAGTTTTTGGTTTAAGCTCCTAGCATTTAGCAGCATGTCCCTCATTTTGTTATGACTGGTTAGTCTCACATCGGTAATGCTGTTTTTGAGACCTTGCCTAAAACAGGCACTATGGGGGAGGCAAGTGCCTTTGCCTGCAGTAGAAAGCTCAGAGGTGCCAGGTGCAAACCATCTCTGGCAAAACAGTAAGGTTTGTCGACAAACTTTACAACAGAAGGAAGAAATTGTTACAAAAGAGAGTAAAATCCCATGAGTGGAGGAGCTCCCTGGTCAGCCTCAGCAAGAAGCTGAGATCCCTTATAAGATCCTCCAAAGCTAGCTATGAAAACAAGATTGCCACTGATTCTAAGGACAACCACAAAACATTCTATAGCTATGTCAAGAATCTCAATGGCAACAACCAGATCTGCTCTGAGTTACAGCGCAATAGCACAAAAATTACAGAACCACTGATATTGCCAACATCATGGTAGATAGGTTCAGTGCTAATGTTACCCCCCTCACCCCCTAAAGGGCCCATATCTATACAGGAAGAATGCAGAGTCTCTGTAATCACAACTTCACAGGTAAAAGCAGCACTCTCTAAAGCCAAAAATACAGCATCCATAGGACTGGACAACATCCCAGGCTGAGTTTTACATGAACTTAAGCACCATGTTCAATCATAGCCTCACATCAGGCTTTGTGCCCACTGAATGGTGCACAGCAACAGTTATCCCACTCCACAAAGGGGGAGCTATTAGCCTGACAAGCTTGGTCTGCAAGGCCATGAAACATATCATCATGGAATTCATAAACAAAGACATTGGTAACCTCCAAACTCTGGACCCCACCCAGTTCAGGTTTGTGAAAGGCAGATCTTGCCTCCTGAACCTGGTCGACTTCTTTGAGGCAGTCACCAAAGCTGTAGATGACAGTAAGGTGGTTCACACAGCCTATATTGACCTCGCCAAGGCTTTCGACACAATCCCCCATTCTGGAATTATAGCTAAACTCACTAAACTAGTTATAAATCCCTATGTCACAAGATAGGTTGCCAACTGGCTCACTGACAGAACCCACACTGTAAAAGTTGCAGACTCCAAATCTGACTTCAAATCAGTGACAAGTGGAGTACCACAGGGTTCAGTCCTGGGACCTCTCCTGTTTGGTATCTACATCTTTGAAGTACAGGCTAACACAGAAGGCCTCTAGCTAATGAAGTTCGCAGATGGCTGCAAACTAGGAACTATAGTCAAGTCCACAAATGATGTGGACATTCTACAGAAGGGCCTCAATGAGACAGAAGCCTGGTGTCAGAGCCATGGCCTCAAGCTCAATGCCAAAAAGTGCATTGTTATCCCCTTTGGTAAAGACTTTGTACCCATGAACTACCACATAGGCAGCAATCTACTTAACACCGAATGTGTGATAAGAGACCTTGGGAACCAGGTGGGCAGTAGTCTCTCCTTTGATAAACACATTGCCACAGTGGTCAGGAAATCCTTCTACATGGCACACCTCATCACGAAAGGGTTCTCATCCAGGAAAAAAAGAGATCAATGTTCCCCTCTACTCAACACTCATTAGACCCATTATAGAGTACAATGCCCCTTTTAGAATATACCTCACAAGACATCTGCAGCAGCTGGAAAGGCCACAGAAGTACCTCACAAAGAGAATTACTGGCCTCGGACAGATGCCCTACACTGATCGTCTCACAAAACTCCAGCTTTACTCCATAGCATATCGCCTACTCCAAGGTGATCTCTGCCTAACATATAAAGCTATGTAAAACCCAAAGCGGTTGGACATGCTACACCTAAAGAAATCCCAATCCCTCTGAGCTACATGCTCTATTGACCTAAACCTTGTCACCAAAATAAACAGGACATGATGGAGGGATAGATTCCTGTCCCAGAGACTTCCCATACTCTAGAACAAGCTACCCATCTATGTCAAACAAAGTTCCTCATTAACACTCTTCAAGAAAAATCTTGATGAGTGGATGGGAAATAGGAACTACACCCTGGGATCACTTCTGTGGCTCTGCTTGACAGGGGCACAGGAAATTAACTTTCTTGGGTTGGTGTTAGCCAGGGAACTTTGTTGGCTAGGCTTACTTAGGCCCTTGGGCCGATAGCCTAGTAACTACCTATGAACCTATGAACCATGGCTTCCCAGGCTGACAGGAACTGGATTCCCTTTGAATGACACCAACTGAGCCAATTATTCAAATCAATATTTTTTTTGTTTATACTGTGGCATCATTCTAGGTTAGATTAGTATGCTGCTCAAGGCTAGGGTCATACTTCCTTGGAACACATACTCAGAGGGCTCAATCATGTCTCTCTTCATACAGTCCAGTGAGGTACATTTCAGATCATTCATACCAACATAAACTATGACAGAGTCATAATGGTACTTGTTGCTCATAGAAACTGAGTGCATGCATGATCTGACAAATCGTGGAGCCAGGCAGGCAGCTGACCGTGACTTTCTCCTTGTCCAGCCTGGTGACCGAGATCCGTGTGTCACACTATTGAGTCTCCAATAACAAGAAAATGTGTTTTTTGAGTGTTACGCCTTACTGGCTTGGAGGATGAGACACTGGTGTTGCTAAGTGTCATGGATGCTGTGGGGACTGCATTAATTGTAGCAGTCTTGTGTTTTGGAGGTCTCTAGTGTTTCAGTAAGTTTCTCAAGAAAACCTCTGCATATGTGGATTTATGTGTTTGATGCACACTGTGTGTATGGGCATACCTCTCAACCTCTTAGAGCAAGAAATCTAGACAAAGCCAAAAATTAAAGTGGGATGAAGGCCCAAAAATAGGGTCAATTTTTAAATATTGCTCTTACAAACATATAAAGCTGATAGAATAACAGGTTTTGCATTAGTATGAATTTTCTGAAGTGTATAAAGTCTGAACCTGAAATGTTTGTCATTATCTTCCAAATTCAGTCTTTAATGACTTACCACTAATTTGCCAGAAAAATATAATTTTATGAAAAACTGACCAAAAAATATCAGGCAAAAATCTGGACATTCTGTGAAAATCTGTACAGTTGAGAGGTATGTGTACAGGTAATGGTACTATAAGCATATGTAGTGGTGGGTGAGTTGACAACCTTCTCCGTGTTACTGTTTTGAGTGACAGAGAGCATGGATTCTAGATTCTTGTTGTAAATACATCTCTTGCACTCTGTACTAGAGTGTGTTATTAGTACAGGTTTGTCTGTGTACATGATGCAATTGCTACACTGCTTCAAGAGACCCAAGTCAACAAGGTTGGCAAGAGAAACAAGGGTAGTCCAACTGATCATAATCCTAGGTTGAAGACTGTTGTCACTAGGGGTGGCTATTCAGCATCGATCACAGAAGAGCTTAGTGGATGGATACTTCTTCCTGGGTTTTAGGGAAAATTTGTTGAATTTAACTGTCCAGCTTTGGCGCACAACTGTGCAGTACTGGGCAGTTCTGCGTGATATGCAAATAAGCAGAATAAATGCAGGGCCTTAATACCAGAAGATAAAAACTTGAAAAAGACTCAAAAGGACGAATGAGTATACTTATTCCAAGCCCTAGACTAGCTTCCCTGTACCAGATAGATCCCAATTAGCACAATTCTCTCACAAGGGTTCAGATATTTTACAAATGGTGAAACTAACAAAAAAAGCTTTGTAAACAGTGAAACAGCAATAAAATTCAATTTATCAGACACAATAAAGCAAACAATTGCAGTGCAATGTGTAGTTTAGTATACAGTAAGTAAATACAGCATAAAAGTTGTTGGCAAGCAATAAAAAGTGCAGTAAATAGTATAAATAAGCAAAAAAGAAGCCTCTAGTTGTCTGGTATCTCAGGTCAGAGTTGTGGCTGGTAGCCCACTTCAGTTCAGCTTGGCACAAACAAGCAGAAGCCTGCCTAAATACCAGAAGCTAAAAACTTGAAAAAAATTTTAAAAAGTCACCAGAAACTAATTATTGAAGTTAATTATCTAATTATTGTCAATCATCTTTTGTTCATATTATGGCATCGTCCTTGGTGAAGGTAGAATGCTGTCATATTATGGCATCGTCCTTGGTGAAGGTAGAATGCTGTTCCATGCTTGGCACCTAACTGCCTGGGACACATAGTCCAAGAGCTCCAAAATGTCTCTCTTTCTATAGTCCAGAGAGGTAAACCTAAGGTCCTTTATACCTACATTAGTATTGTGCCTACTGGATATTTTTGGTTAGCAAGTTAAATAAAAAGAATGACATACGCCTTTGTGCACATTTACCTGCTTTAGTGTTTTAGTGGAGTTTTGGAGTCACAGTCTGGTATTATACCTAATTTCTACTGGTGTGGTATATGACCTCAAAAGAACAAAAGTGCATGACACTGTCATTAAACCTGAAGTAAAATAAATAATTAAACAAAACAAATAAATAAATCTTTCACCGAAGTAACATTTCTGACATATGCAATGTGGCACACATTTATTGGGATTGTGTTGAGTAGTAGCCTTGTGTGCATTGTTTTGCTTTGGCATCTTAATATAACACTTTTCTTGTGAACTGTCAAAATGGGAACTGACACGCAGACATACATGTGTACCAAATTCAGTGTTTCAGAGGACTTTTGATATCAAAGTCTGGCATTACATGCAGTTTTCATTCCCTCAGCTCAAAAGACAGGGTGAAACTAATAGGTTCATAGGTTCATAGGTTTATACTAGGCTATCTGCCCTAAGGCATTTATAAGCCTAGCCCAAATTTTTGTGGCTTACGCCACCCCTTATATGAAAAAATACTGTGCCCATTAGTTTGTTGTGCCTCTGTCCAGCAGTGACACAGAGATGATTCCCGGGGTAAACCTACGATCTCCCATCCACAGGTCAAGATTTCTCTTGAACAGAGCCAGTGAGGTGCTCTGCCTCACATGGACCGGGATTTTATTCCACAGCATAGGGAGTCTCTGAGTGATAAATCTATCCCTCCAGCACATAATATGCAGAATATATGTGCACTAAGTTATTATTACACCATAAATAAAAGAACAGATATTTTACTAGATATGGCAACATTTCTGTTACTGTATACAAAGTCAAGTCACTTCATATACTGACACACTGCTACTGTGTTAATCAGGACTGAGATACACTGAAATCACTGAGGCCAGAATGGCATAAGGTAAAATATACCGCCTCATACACAGGTATGAAATATTTCATAGCACTTTTGGTGACATATCTCATTTTCAGAGACAGGCTACATGATCTCAGCTCAAAAGGCAGAGTGATAATAATACATACAATATACTTGCACTAAGTCATGATTATATCAACATTACAAAAGCGTAAATGTTTTACCAACAAACCAATATCTTTACTCGGTTTCTGGTGAGGCATGCGCTCAATGAACTGAAAAGGCCAATTGCTGCCATCTAAATTAGTTCTGAGATGTAGTAAATGCCTTAAAGGTAGAATGGCATTTTTGAATGCATTGTCTACCTAAGCCACCAGTTATCATTCTCTAGTATTCAGTAACCTTTTAATTTGGCATTTTACCTAACTCCTAACCGTGAAAAGCCAAAAGACAAGCAACAACAACCTGATTTCCACTGGAGATGCAAATCCTTTCTCAGGAGTCAACATGAAACTAATGTCAATAATATGTGCCCACTAAGCTGATTTTACACTGTAAGCAAAAGTCTTATAATATTTTACCAGGCATTATTATTTGTAATGTTGTGAACAAAACACCATAGCTTGAAGGAGATGCAGTGATTGGGTCAAATTCAGCACTGAGATATTCTAAATCCATTGTGGTAGAATAGCAGTATTACCTGCATTTTGTAACTGAACACCCTGTGGTTGTTGTGAGAATGTTTCTTAATGAAATCTTAAAGTTGGACTGAGATTTTGCCTTTCATGCATAGGTACCAAATACAGAGGTTTGTATGGTTTCTCTGTCATAGTCTGACATTTTACATTATACTCACTAAACACAAAATAAAAAAATACTCACAATGTAGGAAAATACATGAAATGAAAAAATAAAACACACAAGCAAAAACATATTTTAAATAGAAAGAATGAACACTTAATTATTAGATTTACCACATCTGTTCAAACTGAGTAGCAGACTTCATCAGAATCAACTGTATACCATTGATGAAATATTCCACACTGATCACATGACCTTTTAAACAAAAACCCATATAGACTTATGATTACTCTACATACCAATGAATATGTACTTATAAAATATCCTGTTTATGTTGTGAAACTGTTTGTCAGAAAAATTGCTGTTTTATATACTTAAGTGATAAATCACTTTCATTTTGGAGAATGAACTGATAAAAGAAAAAAATAAATGTATCCATACCATATTTTAAGAGACTAAGTTTCAGTATATGTGTTACGCTGATCAGTTCTTTAGTCTAGGGGGTATTTGCATTCAAAGATGATTGGTACTTCAGCTTCTTATTTTTAAGGATGCTGTCAGTAACTACCACTTTTGGTAACCAAAACCAGAATAACAATCACACAGAAAACAATGAAATGAGCTTGATTAAATGGTCATGCGATCAGTATAGTATATATGCATTGTCTCTACAAATGTATTCACCTTATTCTGAAAAAGATTGGTACTAACTGTCAACAAAAGCACTAAATCATCATCATAATCTTCTTTAGGCTGTTCCCATTAGGGGTCGCCACAGTAGATCATCTGTTTCCATTTCTTCCTGTCCTCTGCATCTTACTCTTTCACACCAACTGCCTGCATATCCTCTCTCACCACATCCATAAACCTTATCTTAGGCCTTCCTCTTTTCCTCTTACCTGGCAGCTCCATCCTTTTACCAATATACCCAGCATCCCTCCTCAGCACATGTCCAAACCAATGCAATCTCACCTCTCTTGCTTTGTCTCAAAACTGTCCAACCTGAGATGACCCTCTAATATACTGATTCCTAATCCTGTCCATCCTAGTCACACCCAGTGCAAATCTTAACATCTTTAACTCTGCCACATCCAGCTCTGACTCCTGCCTTTTTGTCAATGCCACTGTCTCCAACCCATATAACATAGCTGGTCTCACTACCCTCTTGTAGATCTTCCCTTTCATGCTTACTGGTACCCATCTATCACAAATCACTCCTGACACTCTTCTCCACCCATTTCACCCTGCCTGTTCTCTCTTCTTCACCTCTCTTCCACACTCACCATTACACTGAACTGTTGATCCCAAGTACATAAACTCATCCATCTTTACCAACTCTACTCCCTGCATCCTCTCCATTCCTCTACCCTCCCTCTCATTTACACACATATATTCTGTTTTAGCCCTGCTGACCTTCATTCCTCTCCTCTCTAAAGCATATCTCCACCTCTCCAGGGTCTCCTCAACCTGGTCCCTACTCTCACTACAGATCATAATGTCATCTGCAAACATCATAGTCCATGGGGCCTCCTGTCTGATCTCATCTGTCAACCTGTCCATCACCACTGCAGATAAGAAAGGGCTCAGAGCTGATCCTTGATGTAATCCCACCTCCACCTTAAACGTATCTGTCACTCCCACCGCAGTCCTCACCAATGTCACACTACCCTCGTACATATCCTGTACCACTCTTACATACTTCTCTGTCAACTTCTTCTTCTTTCGGCTTTTCCCGGTTAAGGGTCGCCACAGCGGATCACCTGTCCGCTCATGATCGGAAGTGGAGTTTTTAAAGTGTCGAGTTGCCAGCCCAGCACCCAACCTTCCACAGAAGGCACACACATGCACTCACACCTAGAGCCAATTTAGAGTGTCCAATCCACCTACTGCATGTCTTTGTGATGTGGGAGGAAACCGGAGCACCCGGAGGAAACCCACACGACTACAGGGAGGAAATGCAGACTCCGCACAGAAGGCACCCCAGCCGAGGATCAAACTGGAGAACCTCTTGCTGTGAGATGACAATGCTAACCACTGCACCACCGTGGCCACCCTAACTATTTGAAATATTGGGACTGGCTTGCAGAGACTCAATGGCCGAAAGAATATTCCGTATTCTCAGAGGTATGGTGATTTCAGAGTCTGTATATATAAGTTTGATGGATATTAAGGATGCAGGGGGGCTTTGAACCCCTTCAAAAATAATTTTTAAGGAGATCTACTCTTCTCTGGGTTTTCAGTCTTTTTTTTTTTTTTATTTTTGTTTGTTGGCACTTGGCATTTCAAGTATCCACATTTCAGAAGGGAACCTAATAAAATACATTATACTTGGTTTCAACTGCCAGGCTGAACTGAACTTCTGCTTGATATGAAAAATACAGTGATGGTATGAAATACATATTTTCTAAATTGTCATTACATCAGAAGCAAAAATCTTACACATTCCACCTGAAAAAAATTAGATTTCTTTGGCAACATGCTATCGCTAAAATACCATGGTCTGATACAGGTAAACTAAATTTAGTCGTGAGCAACACCAAAATCTTTGAATAGCTGCACTAGGTACATTTCTACCTGATCAGAGTGCTACTGTCTTAATATTTTGTGATAGAATCATGAAGTGGATGAAAATATAGCCTTTGATACAGAGACGCTAGATGCAATGGGTCTGCAGGCCTTCCCTGTCACAGACTGACATTTGGCTTTATGCTCAGTTTCTATCAGGGATAGTTTATTTAACTTCTGCTCAGAATATTTATTTTACTTGTATTTGTTAAAAGGGGTAGAACACTAATCTCCATGAATCTTTTATTTAGTTATTTATTTAGTTAGTTATGTTTACTGGGGTAGAGCACTAATCTCCATTGATCTTTTATTTAGTTATTTAGTTGTGTATGTATGTTTACTGGAATAGAGAACACTAATCTCCATGGATCTTTATTTATTTAGCTAGCTATGCATGCTAACTGGGGTAGAGCACTAATCTTCATGGATCTTTTAGTTAGCTAGTTAGTTATGTTTACTGGCGCAGAGCACTAACCTCCATGGATCTTTTATTTATTTAGTTAGTTAGTTATGTTTACTGGGTCAGAGCACTAATCTCCATGGATCTTTATTTATTTAGCTAGTTATGCATGTTAACTGGGGTAGAGCACTAATCTTCATGGATTTTTTATTTATTTAGTTAGTTAGTTATGTATGTTTACTTGCTAGAGCACTAATCTCCATGGATTTTTTATTTATTTATTTATTTATTTAGTTAGTTGGTTAGTTATGTATGCTTACTGGCATAGAGCACTAATCTCCATGGATCTGTTAGTTAGTTAGTTAGTTAGTTAGTTAGTTAGTTAGTTAGTTAGTTATGCTTGTTTACTGGGGTAGAGCACTAATTTCCATGCATCTTTTAGTTAGTTAGTTATGTATGTTTACTGGGGTAGAGCACTAATTTCCATGCATCTTTTAGTTAGTTAGTTATGTATGTTTACTGGGGTAGAGCACTAATCTCCATGGATGTTTTCCAACCTCAGCCCGGGAGTGCTGTCTGGTTAAGGGACTTGCTCATACTCTCACAGTTAGATAAAGGAGGTTGAGGGACACAAACCCTGAATCACTAAACCACAGAAAATAACTCATTAACAGCTCCTTAATCCTCTGTGTCAACTGCCAGACCATAGTGGTGGGAGCCTGAGTGCATGGCACAAATGATGAAATCCTGACTATGACCCAGATGATCTGACTCAACTATTGATCCTGGCACCACAGGATTTAGACATGGATGGGGTGGAATGAAGGGACATGGACCACTTCCCTTCCTTGGGGGTGGGGGAAAGTGCATGCATTTGGGGGCAAGTGTGATTTGCAAAGTGAGGCATACAACTTCACAAACAGCTTTGGGGTTGCCTGTGAGGATAATGTCCCTTGCATGAATGAGGGGAACATCCATCACTGCAGCTCCTTGCACATCCTCTCCTTGGTACTTCAATGTGTATATGTGCGGGGCTATGCCTACTTGCAAAAATGCTATCCATCAGTGATGGCTGCCTAAATGATGGCCCATACTGACTGACTCTCATCCTGGTGATGGAGAATGAATGGATCGGTTGGCCAAGAGGAGGCTGATAGTCAATATACAGCTGGGACAAAAAAAACTGCAATAAATAAATAGGTACAGTTTTGGATAGATACATGGCTAGATAGATAGCTACAGTTGTGATCTGGAATGCCTCTTTCCTGAGTTATCATTGCATCAGGAAAAATGTAGTATATGTCAGAGATTTGTTTTTACTTTTTTAATGCCATGGTTTAGGTGTCATGATTTCATGCAACTAAAGTGTTTAAATTAAAATTAACATCAACAGGAACTAAAATCTACAAAGCTAGAATCAAAGGATTATATGTATTTTGCAGTAGGTCATATCATGATTACTATCTGAAAGTTTCATTATAATGTCTCAGTGGGGTCTGACATATGGCCTTTTAATCATAGGTACCAAATATAGGATCTCATATCTAACTTCTGCTCAGTACACAGAAAACAGTCTTCTTCTTCTTTCGGCTTTTTCCCGGTTAGGGGTCGCCACAGCGGATCACCTTGTCCGCACATTGAATGGCAGTGGAGTTTTACGGTGTTGAGTTGCCAGCCCGGCACCCAACCTTCCACAGAAGGCACACTCACACGCACACCTAGGGCCAATTTAGAGTGTCCAATGTCTTTGGGATGTGGGAGGAAACCGGAGCACCTGGAGGAAACCCACGCGACCACAGGGAGGACATGCAGACTCCGCACAGAAGGCACCCCAGCCAAGGATCAAACCGGAGAACCTCTTGCTGTGAGGCAGCAATGCTAACCACTACACCACCGTGGCCACCCAGTACACAGAAAACAGTAATGATCTATAATGCATCTTTATTGAGTTGTCACTACATGAAAGGTAAACACAGTGTATATTTTACCAGTTAAAAATCAGTTGAAGCAGTTAAAGTGGCACTATGAAATTCTGACCTAAAATTGGTGGGGTCAGGCTTAGAACTGAGCTGCTATAAAATCCCTAAAGACTGAATAATATTTTTATATGTATTTTGTAGTTGGATATTCTGTTATCACTGCCAGAAACTTTCTTACCTCATTAGTTCCTAGAGGAGTACAGTTCTTCAGTGTCCTGTGAGAGTGTATTCATTTCTACAGGAAGCGTCCCTACCCTTCTGAGATGACTATACTTGTCAATGTTTTCAAAGTCTAATTTCTGAAACTCTGCTACAAATACGTACCTACTAAGCAGCAAGGTGGCATCTACCAGTTGAGATAATCTGTTAAGAATGGTACAACAAAATGGTCAGGCTGGAATGCACAGGGCTTAAATTACTAAAAAGTGTTTGCCAAAAGTTATGAAAGATATGAAATGTTCTCCATATTTATATTAATCATGCAAAAATGGAGTAAGATGCTGTCATTTTGGTGTGGTGTATGCAAAAAGTGGGTTAGTAAAATGACATTAAAACATAGTGGATAATGTAAAGTCATTCTAAAGTATACATTTTTGGTAAAGCAGTTATATTTTCATGTGTGCACTGATATCATAAAAGGTGCAACTTACAGGCAAGCAAATGGTGCCATCCACACCTCTCAACTATTCAGATTTTTGCAGAATGTCCAGATTTTTGCCTCATATTTTTGGTCTGTTCCTTATAAAATGTGTGGTTTTCTGGCAAATCGGTAGGATGATCTGAGGACTGAAGTCACTAAATAATGACGTACATCTGAGTTTCAGACTTCAAATCCTTCAAAAAACTTAGTTAGTACAAACCCTATTACTCTATAAACTTTCTATGTTTATAAGAGCAGTATTTAAAATCTGTCCCTATTTTTGGCCCCTTGTCCCCCCATTTTGTCAGGCTTTGTCCAGATTTCTTTCACTGAGGCTGAGAGGTATGGTGCCATCTTGTACACAACATTGAGGACCATAATTTTTCAACTGATACGTGCTATCTTGCATGAATGGATTTGCAGATTAATGTTGTGGTTCAAATTATTGTGAAAATATTATATGCACAAATTGTTTAGGTTGTGCAATATCATAGAAAAATAATGTATTAGTAGCACTTTTCATATAACATGGGAAAGCTAACAGAAGAGCATTTCTCCCACTGATACCTTGATAATCCTTCCGAGACATAATCCTTTGATCACAACACTAGTAAATTGTGACAAATATACTTTTTTCTTTTCTAAATTTGTAATGTAACATCAGAACCACCAGCTGCATCTTTGACACTAACATTGGTGTACAGCTTTCTAACAAAGAGTTTGTATATATATATATATATATATATATATATATATATATATATATATATATATTACATTTGTAACTCATTTATGAGACATTGTAAATCATATGAGATGTGTTTTTAATATAGGATTTTGCAGAAAATCATTCAAGAAAGCAAGCAGTTTCTTGACTTGGAAGACTTTAGGAAGCAGAGGGGATTACGTAGCCTCCTCCTGGACAAGACAAAATAATTTACAAGTTGCACAACATAGAATGATTTCCTCACTACTGTAGACATGTGATGGTCAAAGGCTAAATTACTGCCTATGTGTGCCCCCAAGTCCCTGACTACTAGGTCAGCTCTTAGGAGTGTATTGTCAATATGGTAGTTACCAGGGGTGGTACGATCTCTGAGTTGGTGTATATAAGTAGTGAGTATATGAGAGTGAACAGGGGTCTACCCTGCCCTTTTGCAAAAACACTTCTTTTTTTTCTTCAGATACTTTACTCCTGAGTGCTCTTTGCATTTGGGAGGTTTCACATATTTCTGATCTCACTCATATGAAGCACCCACAAATGAATCATATATTTGCCAGGGATATAAATGCATTTATTTTCATTAAAATTCAAAATGCAAATGCTTTTTTGCCTTTGAGGGTAGGAGCCCAACTGTAAGGATATTGTATAGATAACTATGCCAGTAAATTAACTGAAAAATTTCATGAAAACATTGTATTAATATTCAAAGAGCAAAAACAGCTGCTAGGGAAAGCTTTCTCAAAAATGTTCATTTGTGAAAGATATACTGCTGTTTACTGGTTACTTGTAGGGAATGAAAACATATATATTGTACTGCTTCTGTGTGTACAAAATAAAGCAAAAATGTCATTTTTAGATAAACTAAAATGTAACTGCTTGTAGCTGCCCATTCAGCTGTTTGTCAGATGAAATACACAATTTTCAAACTTACACAAAAGTAGGTTGAATGTCACTTGAAAATTCACTTTTCTTGTACTAAAACTGCAACTATAACAATCTGTTAAGTAAATTACTTACTATATAAGTGTGTGTGTGTGTGTGTGTGTGTGTGTGTGTGTGTGTGTGTGTGTGTGTGTGTGTGTGTGTGTGTGTGTGTGAGGGAGCACAACAAAACAGCAGCGGTGATAAACAATCACAATGGAACGAAGCTCACTGGATCTCTGTTGTGCAACACCAGAATGTCCTTTTCATTGCTCAGTTGTGGTCAACACTTTTCACATTAACAGCAATGTAACTTACCAATATTTCATTTAAATATCAATGTATTAATCTGTTAACCAGTCAAGTGAAATGATCATCATCAGCCCTTTTCTGTCACACCCTGAATCACAGGGATGAAGGTAAATGCAATATATATATAGCAAGTGTAGAATAACCAGCCACCTAGAATGTTTTGTATGTGAGAGGGGATAAAAGAACCAAAAAAAAAAAAACCCTTCTCATATCTGGGAAGAAACTGAAACCACCACCACACAAACAGTGCCCACAGGTCTGGATTAAAACGCTGACCCTGAAGTTAGGAGGCATTGAGCTTAACCAGTGATCAGTCATGTAAAAACTCTCTTACATTTTTCAGCATTCATAAGTTTCCCCACGTTCATTCTCTCCAAATGCTTAGGGGTATCAATAGTGTGACAGAAAAAGGTCCCATTAAAAAGCCAAGATATGGTTCAAATTCATGAAATCAATATAGCTTTGTAAGAGATTGATAAACAGATTATGTGCCTCTGTCTTTTTAATATGTTTTTCTAACTGCCTTTAAGAGTCAGGTTGACATAGGATAATTTTAAACGCCAAGCATTTTTGAATATGTACTGAATATATACAGAAGTTGTGCTGCATCAAGAAAAGTGAGAATATAGTTGATACTGACATAACCAATGATTATTTTCCTAAGTATTTTAATAAATGCAAAAGAAGAATGTAAATCAAACGGAGCATATTCTGTTTAGCTAACACATGATTATTTTTCTGTCTGGTCATGGAAAGAGCACATGACAAGAACAATTAGGTCACTCTTTTCTGTATCACACCATTTTCGTCCATTTGTAAACAATGTAGGTACCTCGTAGCATGCTGTCTTTAGGTATGTGTTTGTGTTTCCTGCTTTTAGGAAAGAAACAGTATGTAACCTGCTTGCTTGATAACTAAGTGAAAATTCTGCCTAATATCTGTATAAGAATACAAATCCTTTTAATTCCAGAATCTTTTGACTATACTGATTTCTTATAGTGTTAGTCTTTGATATTTGCCAGGACTGCCCTTCTCAGTTGCTCCACTGTATGTCATATGGGGTTACCTGTACTGGTAGCATATTTAAGTACATTCATGCTTTCTTTTGGTTTAACCCACTTGTCCTTCTATTACTAAAAAGATATGGGTACTCTTGTTCCTGTTTGTATGTCCTGATATTCTATAATTTTATTCACCTCAGTATGCAGAAAACTGCAGATACTAGGTGCCTTTGTCTTTGCTTTTTCTTCAACTACAGTAGCTTTTACCATCTGCTTTCTTAACTCTTCGTACAGGATGGACCCATGTGATCATTACTGCTTCATTCATGGTTAATTTTTTGGGGTTCATATTTCATGTCCTCCTTGGTTATTTGCCTTTTCATATACAGACTCTCAGATATGTGTATCACAACCAGCAATAGGATACACAACTGTTTCTAGATCTGTACTTTAGATTCTTTGTATCTTCTGAAAGATTGTGTACACACTACACTGTCTTCAGCTGCCTTTTGGTATAAGTTCACCTCTTCTTTTCCATGAATGATTCAAGTCTTAATGAGCACATGGCTCTTTCAGCATTTCTTTATACCTGACACTATAATTACAAGCTTTTTAATTTACTTTCCTTTTCTTCTGGTCACAATCTAGTGATCACTGTGGGGCTTCTGTTTGCATGATTGGTACATGTTCTTTTTAAAACTTATTTTTGCTTACTGCCATTGATTTTAGGCTTCATCAGTGACTAATTCACTATTGTTTCTCCACTCAGTTCCTTGAACCATGGCATTCCCTTGTGCTGTGACCTATGTGCAAGTTCTAAGAGGTGCAAGTTGTCAGGCTCTGAAACTGGAAGGTGCCTTCTGAGTAGCTGTTCTGAAGCTTGCAGTGCTTTTCCTAAAGTCTTATGCCCTACCCCCCAAAGTATTGACATCATTACCACCCTAGGCAAGCAGTGGCAGTAGTCTGAGTGTGAGCCATCCTGAAACCCTAGATTAGCCATGCCTGATGTCTTCCCCCAGCCTCAAACCTGGTATTTCTTTCTGAGTTCTAGCCTTTGCCAGGCCACCACTAGAGGGTTATCTGGCTTACACCCTCCCTCCTAGTATAAGCATGTTAATTCTCCTTGTCTGTGCTGTCAAGACCCCAGCCACAAACCATACTCAGGTCACTTGGACTGTAGTCAGGACTTTATACCTCGATACCACCAAAAAGCTCCTTTTTAAAACCAGTGCCACATTCTGTACATTTCTAAGCTTCTCCCTAATGTGGTGTTTGGTCATGATATACCACGTGTGGTATATCTTACACTGCTGTAGACATTCCATAATCCAGGAAAATCAAATGAGTTTGTGTTATCTAAACAGTGCCATGTTGCACTTCTCCCACCTGTGTATTTTCTTTTGTTATGGTTTGTATTAGGAAAAATGTATGTATTTATTTTTTTAGTTGTCTTTATTGACCCAGAAAAGTCTGAGTGGGTACACTGCATTTTTCAGTGGAGGGTCAGGGAGAAAATATCCATATTTACATTACACATGATGCACATTTATAATTGCAGGGTAAACACATTTGTACATGAGCTTAGTTACATGATTGTTAAGTATTTCTCACAAACATAACATTTTAACACAAAAACGACAGAAATTAACATGAATTGGCTAATTATTGAATACAAAAATAAAACACAATAATAATTAATGTATTTATAGTATGACAGCCACAGAGAAAAGATCAAACTGGGGTGTTTTTGAGGTTAGTGATAATTTACAGACAGGCATGTTGTAATGCAGCTTAAAAACTGATAATAAGAGAGATATGAATGGAGAAATTATGTAAATAAGCAGGAATACAAATGGACAGAGAAGGAATTGTATTTAATACTGGGGTGTGAAAGAGTTCAGGAAATAGGTGCCATATGAGGAGTGATAAAGTACAAAAAAGATTGGGAAGAAAAGTGGCTGCAAGAGTTGAAAAAAGTAATCTGAGTAAAGCTAGCCAGGTGAGCAGGAAGAACAGATCCATCTTTGGCACAGGTGCTGTTTCAGCAAAGTTTTGAAACTATTTGATTTTTCTTGAAACTATTTAATTTTTCTATCTGTTTTAACTGAGTGGGGATTTCATTTCAGAGTTTTGACACATAATGGGGGTAGAGAGAGTCTCTAGCAGTGTTGAATGTCTTATTGATACACAGTAAGAGTTTATTGCCAGAGCACAGGTCTCTAGTGGGTGAATAGTGCAGTAAAATATTTTGTAATGCTGGGCATTTGTCTGGTGAGTAGAATAGGTTATGGGCAATGACTAGTTGTGAATATGTCAACTGGTCTGGGAGTTCAAGCCAGTTGAATTGTTTTAATGCAAGGCAGTGGTTTGTTTTATAACGTTGGTTGGTTGCAAATTTAGCCATTTTGCAGTAGCAGGAGGCCAGTTTAGTTTTATATTTAGTGTTGTTATTTTTGTGTTATTACTTAAAGTAATATGAAATATGTATTTCTGGTTAAGGTACTGTTTTGGAGTAAATAGCATAAGCTTTTTTTTTTTTTTTTTTGCATTTAACAGCAAGTTGCCATATTTCAATATCAGTGAAAGATTGCTGTTGCTGTATTCATATGGCTGTAACACTTTTTCCCATTTACTTTTGGTACATTGTACATTGCTCTGGTTTCAACTTAGTAATTAGGCAATATTTTGTTCTACTATAACATTTTTGCAATTCAGTATTATTTTTTGGGGGGTGGGTGCGTTATAAAGCACACTCCATGATGGCAAGCATGACTGTGATAATTTCTGCAGTTACCAACCCTGCTGTTAAAACATGACAGCTTAGAAACACGTTTGCACATAATGAATTTCAGCACACCTAGCTAGACTCGTGAATTTCCTTACCAACATGTTCTCAGGACATGTATTTGTATGTATACATTTTCTCTGCCTTGAGGTGAAGCCCATTAGAGAGGCTCACAGTGCTGTTAAAAAAAAAAAAAAAACGCACACAATTTCAAAAGAAGACCTCACTGCATGGAACATTTATGGATTGCACGCCTTACTGGAACTCTACATAAAGTCAAATGAAAATGAAATGCTAGCAAACCACATGTAAATAAGCACTTTAACGTCGAGGCTGAACAGCTACTGTTGCTGGCAAGCTGCTACAGAATGCCTTAAACAAATGTGGCATTCAGTAATGGCAGTAAAGGAGGCTCAGAGGGGCAGGACATTTTGCCATTCTTCCTCTCCCTGTTTCTGAAGCAATGTGTTAAAAGACAAATTTAGAGTTTGCAGCCCCCTTTCCACTGCAGGATTAAGTAGTTTCGAAATAAGACTATAAATTATGGCCACACTAACATGTGGTTGCAATAATACATAAGTACCAAATATTAAATAGAAGGGGGCCGAGTATTAACCCTTGTGGATCACCAACAAAGGTTGGTTGAAATGCTGAAGATGTTTTGTTAACATTTAGTTACCTGCTGACAACTGCAAAAATAACTGTGAAACCAGGAGAGAGAGAGAAGTGAGACCTACAGTTGCAAGTTCAGAAAGGAGCTTTTGGTGGGGCACTATGTCACGTGCTTTGGAACGGTCAAGGAAAAGTGAAGAAACAAGACTGCCCTCATTTATGTATTGGTTTACTATGTTGGTGAAGATGAGAAGGGCAGTAGTAGTACCATAGTTAGGCCTGAGGAGGGCAGTAGTAGTACTGTGGTTGGACCTGAGGATGGCAGTAGTAGTACTGTGGTTGGGCTTGAGGGCAGTAGTAATACCACAGTTAGACCTGAAGAGGGCAGTAGTAATACTGTAGTTAGGCCTGAGGAGGGCAGTAGTAATACTGTAATTAGGCCTGAGGAGGGCAGTAGTAGTACTGTGGTTGGGCCTGAAACTGTGCTGTGTGTTAGAGTGGAGATTGTGTTTGGTTACATGTTTCATTAGCTGTAAGTGAATGCATTTCTTGAGGACTTTTGAAGGGGTGATAGGGTAGCAATAAAGCTATAGTTTGTTAACTCTATTGAAGAAGCTCTTTTGTGAAGGGGTATAATAGTGGACTTTTTTCCAGACAGATGGGACATAGTTTTCAGTTACTGACCGCTTGATCAGAATGGATACAGAGAAGACTACTGCTTCTGCACCTATTTTGATTAACTCAGTGGAAAAGTTATCAACAGCTGAAGTTGTTGATTTTAATTTGGCTAGTAATTTTTTTATTTTTGATGTTGGGATGGGCTGAAAACTAAAAGACAGTATGTTGCTTGCAAGAATGTATGGAAGTTGGATGGGCAAAGTAAGGAGATCATTGATTAGTGAAAGAATTGACTAGATAAAATGAGTTTGAACTGAGTGTCAATGGACTCTGTTGTTTGAAGTAGAAGAACAGGGTGTAGTGGTATGACCAGGACCAAAAAAGCTTAGGGTTGATTTGGTGCTTTTGTTGGAGATTAATGTAGTATGATTTCTTGTCAGATTTAACAAAGATCTTGCTACAGTTTCTGAGATATCTAAAATTTTGGAAGACATTTTGTGTTTTATTCTAATAATGTTCTGTCTGTGCTTTACTTCTTTACAGCATGTGTTGTTTGATCTCTTTTGACAGCCATGGTGCTGTGTCAGTTTTTATCCTTATGTCCTAACTGGTGTTAAAAAATTAGTATTTTTAGGAAGGTGTAATTGCAGTAACTGCTTCATTCCAGTTGTAGTGGGCTGTAATAAATGTGTCTTTGTCAAATTTGGTTAAACTGTGCATTTGTTTATAGAATATTTGTTTGGGTGAACCATGTTGAGAAGTGGTCACTTATAGTATCTGGTAAGCAGCCACAGGAGTTTATATTATGGCTTGTTAATATCCAGTCCAGCATGGACTGCTTGTTAGTGCTTTTGTTGATTCTAGAGGTGTAGCTTATTACCTGGCTGAAGCCAAATAGGTGACTAGAGTCCTCAGGGTTGCCTCTGTTTATGGATTGCCAGTCTATATTTAGGCCACCTAATATGAAGGTTCTCAGGGAAAGTTGTCAGATATACAGTGTAGGATATTTTTGGTAGTGCACAGTCTCTCTGTATTACTGATTACTTCTCAGCAGACAACCCACTCTGTGGCTCTACCTGCTCCGTTTGCCCTGCGGGCTCACTCGGCTCCCCTACCCTACCCCCAATTCCCACCCACCCCCAGTGGTCCTCAATGTATACTACCTCGACCACTCCCACACTCCCCTTCCACCAATCATACACACCAACCACTATACACAACAGCTATACCCCTCCTCTACTCATAGCTTTCTTATAGTATTTCTCGCCTATCCAATACCAACACCAATTGGGAATAATTCCCATTTGAATAATCTTATCCACTCTATAGACCTTATTATATTCTTCACCCATCCCCACTCCCACTTACCTGTACTATTTAACTCTTAAGTATGCCTAAGGTAACTAAACCCTTCACAACCAAACTAACACTTCTAACAACATGTATATTTTCCTCACCTCAGCATATATCCTCACCTTCTTTGAAAAAACAACCTTTTACCAATTTAATTACTCTCCAAAACAAGCCACCATATTAACCCTTACCTACACACATACTCAAATAAATATCACTTCCAATCCAAGCTATCTGCTAGCCAAATACCACAGACTCTCACATATTAAATATAACAAACTCACAGTAAAGAAAGTAAAATATCTAATAAGCCATACCTACAACCCTACTCTAAGACTAAAAAATCCCTCCTTGAAAGATGAAGACATTCACCCTAATCCAGGCCCACACAATGTCTGCATAAACAATACTACCAGCCCCAATTCCACACCCCTTGTTAAGCACTCCAAACCCCCCAATTCTTTCCTAATAGGACATCTTAATATCCAAAGTATTAATAACAAAATAGCTCACCTCCATGCCCTTGCTAGATATTTACTCCTTTGACATCCTCTGCCTCACAGAAACTTGATTAAAACCTCATACTAAAGACAATGAAATCATTCCCCTAGGATATAATATATTGAGACAAGACCGTATTAAACCTAAAGGTGGGGGAGTAGCAACCTTATATAAAGATGGACTTCACATCACCTCTTTACCTTATAACCCACCACAGGAAAACAATGCTGAAATCCTTATCTCCAAATTTCAAATCAACCCCATCAAATCACTATATATCATCTGTATCTATCTTCCTCCTGGTAACAATACCAATACTATCGAGGATATCCTTAGCTGGATATCCTCTACTTACCCACAAGAAACTATTATACTAGGTGACTTCAACACCGACTGGAAAACTGTCATTGCTGAAAATCCCACTTCCCATATTAATCTTCATGGCTTTAGTCAAACAATTACCTCTACAACCAGAATCAACAAACCAAATAAAAAAGAAACCACCTTAGATTGGATTCTTACTAATAATCATAAACAATCTTATATGACTGGAACTCTGCCTGATGATGTAAGTGATCACTCGTTGACCTACATTATAAGGCAAAAAAATGATATTACTAACCCCCCCCCCCACACTTATAAGGTATCATGGACCAACAAACACTTTAACCCAGTACTATTTCAAAATGAACTAAGTGCCTGTGACTGGAATGCTTTAAAATCCCTTCCACTTGATGAGGCTGCTAAATACTTAACTCCAAATTCGTAAGTATCCTCAATAGGCATGCTCCTAAATGTTCCATCAGAATAAAAACCAAACCAGTCCCCTGGCTTTCTAAGGAAACCAGACAAAAAATGTTACTTAGAAACAAATCATGGGCTAAATGGAGAGCTACCAAAACTCTCTCTGACCAACAAAACTTTAGGCAGCTTAGAAATATTACAAAAAAGGCCATACTTACTGACAAAAAGAACTACTATTGTAACTTACAGGAAATCCACCAAAACAACCCACAGAAATTCTGGTCAGGAATCAATAGAATCTTACTTCCAGGCCACTCTCATACACCAACCCCACTAGGGTCTGATCATAATACCTCCCTCCAAATTGCTAATGCTTTCAATATTTTTTTCACTGAGACCATACAGTCACTTGCCAGTCAACTTACCCCAGATAACTCAAAACCTCATACCACCAGTCCTGGCCCTCTTCCAACATTTAAATTTCAACCCATCCCTACAGCTCTCATCCTCAAATCCATCCAAAAACTTAAGCCTTGCACTCCTTCTGCTGACCAGCTACCATCTGAATACCTGCAAAAAGCAGCCAAAGTTATTGCATACCCAATATCTATCCTTATTAATAGAACCATTACAGAGGGGTACATCCCAGAAATCTGGAAAATCTCTCATATCATACCCCTACATAAAGGTGGCAACTCGAAAGATTATTCTAACTATCAGCCTATAGCCCTTTTATCTTCCCTAGCAAAAATTATGGAGAAATGTATCCACCATCAGCTTTTAGACCACTTAACTCAACATGACATTCTCGCTAATTGCCAACATGGCTTTAGGCCATATCATAGCACCACTACCGCCCTCTTATCCTTCACAGATTCCATCAATAGAAATCACAACAGTAATACCCTCTCATCTGCACTCTTTATCGATCTCTCAAAAGCTTTTGACATGGTTAACCACACCCTTCTTATTAACATTCTAGAGTCCCTTTCCCTTGATATTCTGGCTATCCAATGGTTCAAGTCCTACCTTAGCAACAGACAACAAGCAGTTCTCTGGGAACAGAAACTTTCATCCCTCCTGCCAGTCACCCTTGGAGTCCCTCAGGGCTCTATTCTAGGACCTCTCCTTTTTTCACTATTCATTAATGACCTGCATGTAGCAATTCCTCAAGCCACCTGTATACAATATGCAGATGATTCAACAATCATATGCTCAGCTAACTCCCCTTCAGAACTACATTCTTCAACTCAGAAGGTATTCAACATAATTGAGACTTGGTTCTTAAAGCGTTGCCTCCTTCTAAATGCTAAAAAAACAAAGCTCCTACTCTTTGCACCTACCAATAAGTCCTCTCCAGTAGACTTCTCAATTAGTTCCAACAACGGTACCCTCACATTCCCAGACTCCACCACTAAACTGCTAGGAATTACTATTGATAATAACCTTAACTTTGACAGCCATATAAACAACACTATAAAATCTGTAAACAAAAAACTTGGCTCCTTATACAGAATCAAACCCTTCCTAACACAATCAGCAAGAACCAAAATTGCTCACTCTCACTTAATCTCAACTCTTCTTTATGCCTCACCGATTTACACTAACCTGAAAAAAAATAACCTTAACAAACTAATTCCTACAATAGTATTGCCCAATTTGCTACTGGCAATCCCTTTAGAACCTACCACTGTCTGAACCTACTGCAACTAGGCTGGCTAGAACTACAAAATCTTCTGGTATTTACGCAACTCACCATTGCCTACAAGCTATTTTACCAACCTAACACTACAGCTATACTCTCTAACCTCATCATCCCCTACAAAAACCTTCACTCACTACGCTCCTCTAACAAACCTGTAGCCACTATAACAAAGTCCAACAACAAAGCAGGTGATTCCTTGTTCTCGAACACTGCAGGTAAACATTGGAACCATTTACCTATAGAACTTACCTTACTTCTCTCTCTGCCTCTTTTTAAACAAAACCTCAAAAACCACCTGAAGATCCATTGGTTGTGCCTGCAGCAGTCCTGATTAATCCTCTCTTTCTATACTTCTCACCTCTCTCTCTCACTTTTCTTCCTAAAGCCTGCTGCATATCCCTGTAAGGACTGAGCTGTAGATAGTATTCCCTAAACTACCTATTGTACTCTTATTTTACCTCTGTATTATATGGTTTATCAATTTGTCATATGTTGTCTGACACTGTTTAGCAGTCATATCTTTTATCCTTTATATTGTGTATACATTTTCTCCTCGGGCCTCTACTGAAAATGGAAATATATCCAGCTAGACTAGCCTGGTTAACAAATGTAAAATAAAATAAATAAACAAAATTTCAACTGTGGTAATGTTATGGCCTGGTGGGATGTATGCTGCTGATATACATAAAGATTTCATTTGGGTGGTTTTGAAGTATGCAGTCAGAAGTTCAGCATTATTACATTTTGGGATATTTAGAAGAGCTGGAGTTATTTCTAAATTGTTTTTATAGATATTATTATTTTTATGTATCCATTGTTGACTGGGTTAGTCCCACTAGGCTAGTAGTCTCTTTTCAATGGAGACCTGAGGTGGTATTTATACTAGGGGGAATTTGGCCAGGGCAGTGGGGAACTCTCCCTACTCAGATGCAAGTGGGACCCATTTTGTATGAGCACTTCCTGTTTTCATTGCAGGCACAGAGGCAGCCGGGAGAAACAGGGAGGCAGATGGAGAGCAAAGGAAATAATGAAGTGGTGAGAGAAATGGAGAAGAACGCAAATACTAAGACAGAAAAATGTGTGCAGGATTCTGAGGTGTTTCAAAGAAATCTGTTTGATGGAGATGAGTCAACAAATGATGGATGTATAATTACAACCCTCCAGTAGGGAGGGCTGTGAGCTGATTTACTTAAAGAAATGGTGATGCAGAGTGAGCCATAAAATGAAGGAGGTGTTTCCTAGTTGTAGGGTTGCCACCTTTTCAAATGTCCAAAGTGGGACATTTTTTGTAGAAATGTCAGATTTTGCAGGACAAAAAATACCCATGGCCAGTACAAAGGATAGAACTTCATTTTTTTGCCAAAATAAAATCTTATTCTTGTAGCATTTGAGTTTCTTATGCTATTTCATATAACATTTAGGGGTTTCAGATTAAAACAATACTTTTATGCAACTATTAAAGAAACCTTAGGAAATATTTTTGTCCTAAAACATCTGGGCATTAGCCATTTTTTTCACAGGACATAACTGCCCAAAGAGGGACTGTCCCTTGCAAGGTTGGACAGATGGTAACCCTACCTAGGGGGACATTATGGATAAAATACAAAAGAAGGATGCAGAGACAATCCTGAAGAACAGTGGTAAGATGGACAAGAAACTATATGAAGAGAAAGTAAAAGAAGGCAAAAGGGAGACTCAGAAAAGAAGCATAAGAAAATGAAAAATAGAAGTACATGGTAAGGATTCGAAGTAAAGAAGACAAAGAAATGGACAGGTATGAATTATGGAACACTTTAATAGCTCCTTTGTGTGTAAAAGCAAACAAGGTAAGAGCAATTATTCTTATTAACAAAAAGACATTTTATGACATTATATTTAAACTGTTTTTCAATGGAAAACTTTCTTGGAGAATATGAAAAACAGTCTGTAACCCATGGAATCTTTATGTTACAAAAGCATTTAACAGGGAAACAAAAAAGAAAATTAATGTACAATTTCGAACAGAGGTGGAAAGTGAGACTTTGAAAGGACATTTGAAAACTTTATGTAAAAAGTATTGGGCATTGCAAAAGTTTATGACAAAAGGTTTTTGTGGACTTGTGGATAGGATTGTAATATTGTGTTAAATATAGAAGGGAATAGGATTGTCATAAAATAATGGGAACAACTGAAAACATGTTTGTGGAAAGCAGGGACATGTGATAAGTAACTGTGTTAAAAGAAAATGTTACATTTGTACGAAAATGGGACATGATACAAAAATGTGACTTGAAATGTTACAAATGTAACAAAATTGGACATTTACGGATGGATTGCAAAAATGAAAATATGAATCAAGAAAACGAAAGAGAAGAAAATCAAGAAGAAGACATTTTAGAAGTGGTACAACTTAGATACGAATGAAGTAATAAAGAGGCGCTACAACTTAGATACGAATGAAGTAATAAAGAGGCGCTACAACTTAGATACGAATGAAGTAATAAAGAGGACTTGGAAGAAGTTTCTAAATCAAGCGTTGGGAAGCAGTAAAAGAAAAAAATGCTATTTATAAAAGGGCAAAAGACAGAAAAAGACAATTTAAAGGGATAAATACAAAGAAACATACAAAAAAAAGAAATGACATTGATGAAAAATAATGCAAACATCTAATGACTGGGGGCTGTATAATGGTTAAGGTGTCTGACTCACAGACATGAGGTACAGGGTTTGATTCCCACCTTTGGGAGGGAAAATAGCTAGGTAAAGAATGGCCTATAAGAAAGTTAGCTTTGTAATTAGTTATGAACTTGTGAAACCATGAATCAAGGAAAAGGGAAAATAAAAAATGTAGAGTGATTTCTGTAAATGTGAATAGTATTAAGAATACAGTAAGAAGAATGGAGATTTTGGAGTGATATAATACATGTGATGTAGCTGTAATTATATTAGAAGATACAATATTTTAACAAATGAAAGATTACAAATAGAAAAATATGGTGAGGAAAGATAATCTGGAATTTGGGAAATGAGAGATGTTTGGGAATAGCTGTATTCTGTAGAAATACAGTAACGATATTAGATGGAACTTTAGCAACATGGGAAAATTAATGATTATAGATTTAAAATGGAAAGAACCAGTATGTAGAATTATAACATTAAATGCTTATACAAATTATAAAGAAAGGGAAAGCTTATTTCATCAGATTTTAGGCTATGTAGTGATAAATATAAATATAACAGTAGACTTTAATTGCGATTTAAGAGGCAAGAGTAAAATGAAAGGAAAGAAATATAAAAAAATGTTAGGAGTTGTGAGATGTTGTAAGGTAAACTTTGGGACCAAAATTCATGGACATAGAAAATGGGTATGTATAGAACTGAAATAGATTATCTTATAGTATCAGAAGTTTTAGTTTTAGGAGAAGGGGAGATAGCTGAAACAGAATTTTCTGAAAATATTGCAATATGGCTAGAGATGAAAGAAAATAAGGAATATATAAAAATAAGCAAAGTAATAAAAAGGATAAATGAGAAGGCATAGAATGAAGAAGGAAAGAGACTAGCGATACAGTTATGGAAAAATCATATTACTATGTGAAAATTTTATAAAAATTGCTCTGAATGGCTTATGATATTTATGGAAAATATAAACATGTTTATTACAGTGTCAATATGATGTAAAAAAGTAGAGAAAGACAAATATAAAATAACATGATGCACTGGAAGATTTAGAACATAATGATAGAAAGTACTTTGACAAAGAAAAAGAATTATATGAAAGAAATCAAGAAGAAATACAAGAATTGTTTTATAAGCAAAAGTACTTTTTAAAAGGAAAAAGAGAAGTACTTAAGGAGATTAGTAAAGGAAGATGGTAGTATAATCAGAGAAATAAAAATTTAAAATGAGTAACAGAAAGAACTCAGGAAAAGATTATAAATAGTGCAGTATGATACGTACAATAAATGTTTAAAGAAAAAAGAAGGTAGTGAAAAAACGTGGAAAGTAAACAATGTTAACAGAAAAAGAGAATAAAGCTTTGGAAAAGGAGATTTCTTTAAATGAGTTAGATAAAGTATTAGGACAAGTAAATACAGACGTGGCTGCAGGACCACGTGGAATAGGGTTTGAGATGTATAAAGCATTTATGTGATTGGCAAAAAATATTTTGAATGATTTTGAATGACTGGTTAAATGAAGGTTTTATGTAAAATGAATTGTGTCCTGGAATACATAAATTCATATGGAAGAATAAAGATAGAAGTTAGTTAAAAAAACTAGAGACCCACAGTATTGAGTAATAATGATTATAACACCTTTATGAAATTAACACAAAAGAGATTTGAAACTAAAATGAAAAATTTATGGAAGATATATGTATAGTACAAAGGGGCAGGGTTGTCAAGAATTGTTAATGTAAGTGAAATTGTGGATGATACTATGAATCGAAAAGAAGTAGAACTCATGATATGGGATCTAAATAAGACATTTCATACAATTGGACATGAAATCTTAAGGATAATAATGAAAGAATATAAGTGAGAAACTTAGGAAATTATGCCTGTCAGCGTATAGCAGTTATAAAGTAAAAATACTTGTAAATGGCTGATAAGCCAAGCGGTACATAAGTAGAGTAGTATAAGACAGGGATGTCCAATGCATTAGTTATGAATGATAGTGCGTGAAATAAATTACAACATGGAGGAGGTGGGGTATATAACATCTGAAGGGTTAAGAATTCCAGTTCTGTTAACATATGTAGATGACACTGTAATAATTTCAAAACAAAATTTGAATAAGTAAACTTTGCACAAATGAGTGTCTAGAGGTGAAAGGAATGGCTTAAAAGGTTAATGTTTAGGTCATGTAGTAAAGATTAGGGCTATATACTTTTAAATGAATGACATTTCTGTGTTAGGTATAACATTGGGGGATAAAGATGCAAGTAGAATTCAATAGGAAAAGAAGAAATAAAACAAATGGGTCTTTTCTAGAGAACAAATAAATTACCATTCAGAAAACAGGCTTGTTTGATAAATTCAGTAATGATAAGAGAAATAGCATACTTAGCAAGTGTATTTATGCTGCCAAAATTATTTGAAAATGAATTATTGCAGATATGTATTTTTTTATTTATATCAGGCTCTAGATTAAACACAGTAAAAAGAGAAGTTCTGTATGTAAATAAAGAGAAAGGATGTTTTGGGGTATGGTAAAAAGATTAAAAGAGAAAAACAGTGTAAGAATGAAGAAATAATATTTTACCAAGAATTTTTTTTTTTTATTGAAAACAAAAAAAAATGATGATATAGAAAAAGATAGAAAAGGTATGGTATAAGAATGCAAAACATTACTATGTAAAACACAGGAAAATCTAACAGATGAAAAAATTAAAGCTATATTAATAACAGCCAAATGATGTAATCAGAAAGTTGAATGTCAAGATTTTTTGTGGAGACTGGTAATAGATAAAATGCCAGTAAAAGTAAATATGACATATAAAAAGAAAAATGACATAATATGTTTGCATTGTCAAGAAGAAGAAACTATGGAACATGTGTTTTTGAAATGTAAAAGTTATGGGGAAACTATGGAAGTAAGACTTTTTTTGAAGATATAAAAAAGTGGATAAAATAAACATGTATATGATTAAATATGGATATTATAAGAAAATAAGTAAAGAAAATGTTAATAGAATAGATAAAATATTATTTTATATTGTATGTATTCTATGGAATGAAAAAATACAAGAAATTATGTTTAATGGTAAATAAAGGAAAATCTGAGAGTGGTTATGGAAAAAAGGTGGGGGTCTAATAGGGATGAAAATTTTGTATGACTGTAAAGGAAATTATGAATATGTGTAAATAGATTTGTATATGCATATATCTGCACAATTGTAAATATTTGCAAATATATAAATATGCTGTAAATAAGTGCTCTTTTTGTATATAAATAAAGAACCACTTCCTTCTCTTTTCTATAGATGCTGTGGGGTCTTTTAAATCCAACTCAAGCAGATCGGGTCTCAGTTTAGCATCTCATCCAAAGGACACTATATTCAAGAGTACAGCACCCCAGTATGATTTAATGTCAGCAAATAATCTACCTGGTGTGGGAATAGAGCCTGCAGCCTTCTGCACCAAAAGTGAATGTACTACCAATTTCACCACTGATGCTGCTTACCTTTTATATTATATGACTGTCCTTTACTGTGGTTTTTTTTTTGTTTTTTAATTGCTGTGACTAAGATTTTTTTTTCTCAGAATGATCACAGACACTAATTTCTTTATACAGTTGACATGCTGTTGGAAGGGAAACTTTCTGGTGGATATTTCTTACAGTAGAGTGCACATTAAGTTTAAAGTAGAAGTAGAAATTCTTCTTACTGTTAGCCAGGATGATTTCAGTTAAAGTGCAAAGAAATAAAGGATGTTAGCCAGAGGTTAAGCACAGCTTAAAGACTCAGTGACATTCTGGGCCTCTGTCTTTGTCTGAAAAGATTTGAAGCCTGCATAAACTGAAGCACTGCTGGTGATTCCCTGCTGCGTTTCCCAAAAAGCCTCTCCTTTGTTGATGTGCTTTATAAACCTGGTGTTTTCAAGCTGCCCAGCCCTACTGGAACCCGTGCTAAATGAGCTCCTTCCTTCCTACGCTGCCGTTGATACCCAGAATTATTTATTTGCCTTTTCTTTCTATACTGCAGATCATATCCTGAATTATTTATTTGTCTTTCCTTGTGCTGATATTGAAAAGTGCTTTTTGCCTCCCATTGTTTGTTCTACTTGATCTAGCCAGCTGTTGGATAAAGTAGTGTATTTTTAAACTCTAGCAAAAATTTGTTTTTAAACAAAAGGTGAGTGGATTTTCCATCCATTGCACTGAGAGGTAACCTTATCTGTTGACGTTGAGAAATTACTTAAAATTTCTGAATGTAGCTTTATTGGCTGGAGGGCTTATTTATTTATTTAGCTTTTAATGTCTTTATAAATTCTATACAATTAATTCAAAGTGAAGTACTTTTATTGGCTTTGTATTAGAACACTACCCCACCGGCATTTCTGCACAGGAATGGGCATGGAGGAAGTGACTTACATGGCAAGGTCGTGTGACGCAGCATGTTAAATCATGCATGATTGACAAGCCATGCACATTTGACAGTGTCATCATGAATTCTCCCCAGGCCTCCACTGAAAATGGTCATTGCCCAGTGGACTTTCCCAGCCAACAAATGTCAATAAATAAATAATTAATAATAAATATTCATTGTTTAATCGTAGTTTACCATGTTCGTTAAAGTTGTGCGATCTCGGATTTGGTATATTTAAGTGGAGGGTGTGGGGGGTACCCTCCTAAGCTTTCTTACTACACTACTAGTGCCCTGAGCAGTGTTGCCACACACATCATCCATAACCTTCAACAGAACAAACAACACTGCCAAAACTAGCACAAAAACTAGTCAAACTAACCAAATCCCTTCCCTACCAGTACATATGGTAAAAATCTGCTATAATGAGCAGGTGATTTCCCATCATTTCACCAGCCAGCCTGATTGGCATGGGCATCCTGAGACAATGTAGTGACTGCCTCAAATATACTGACAGCCACTTATTCCTTAAACAAATATCCTATGTGAGAGATGTAATTACACTATGAAATTGGAATAAATTCTCTCACGTAACAACAAACCGGACATTAACACAGGCTGGCAGCACACATACTTCACCTCTCACACAAAATGAGGTCATGACACATAAACCTACATACATGGAGGCACTCACTAGAAGTCTAGCAAAAGATCAGAGACCTCCTAAATGCAAGCCATTTGCACACACTGCAAACTAAATAGAAACCACTACACATAATAATACATGCACCAGCACCTCCAACAAGCCCCTAAGGCAAAATGCCTCAAAACCAAATATAGGCGATTCCATAGTGAGACACACAGATGTCCCCTTCACCAGGTTGGACAAACAGAAGGTCACGGTCAACTGACTGTCAGATGCCAGGATCCGTCAAATCACACATGCACTCACGTCACTCAGCAAGTACTATTATGACTCTTTCACAGTTTATGTTGGGGTGAATGACTTGAGACATACCTCTCTGCACTATATGAAAAGAGACATGACTGAACTCTCAGATTGTGTGTCCCAGGCAGGTATAACTCTAGCCCTAAGCAGCATTCTACCTTTATCCAGGAACTCAAGGCTCTGCTGCTTAATGCTAGGAGATTAAATCAGAAACTGCACTCACCGGAAGCACTCCTAACATTTGAAGATGATGATGTCTGTGCAGACACTGAGACATGGTTCAAGGCCATGGACAGCATCCCAGCCATGCAAGGCTACATTGCTTTCCGCACATCCAGACCCCATAATGAGCATGAAAGAACTAAATGTGGAGGTGTATCCATCTTCATTAAAGCCAAGTACACCTCAAGACTGGTCAAACAGTATGACTCTGTCAGACTACTCCATGTCCTTTTAACTACTGACAAAATGTCCTACAGCATCATTGCCAGCTATAGGTCCCCCCATCATGAACCAAGAAAAGCACACCACCTACTTGAACTTACTGGAGTCAGTCGCCATACAGCCCAACACCTTAGTCATGGGAGATTTCAACTATCCTTCCATTGACTAGTTGACATATATGAGCACGGGCATGCTTGCCCAGAGGTTCCTGGACATTGTCTATACAAACACTCTAGAACAAATAGTCTGCATTCCCACAAGAGACTCAAATGTTCTAGACATAGTACTCACCAACATGGGGGGAATGCACACCCCCATGTCTAATGCCCTCCCTTGTAAGATTGGACATAAATCACTCTAATTCAAACTAACTATTGAAGCTGTGACCACCACAAGAGCAAACAAACTAAAAAACTTTTCCAAAGCAAAATACAGCCTTTTAAGCAATGAAATAAAAATGTTATACCCCTTGCAGAGGTGGACACAAATGCCCTATATAAACACATACGCAACTGTATACACTCAGCTGTGCCTAACCAGATGAAAACATTTTTCTGAATAACAAGCCACCACAGTAGACCTCAAGTATAAACAGATTATATAAAAAATGAATAAATTGATGCCTAAGAACTAGAGGGAACTGACTCAGCAGAGGAAGATTTCCCCCCACAACTTGAACAAGCAAATCAGAAATCTTGTAAAGTCCACTAAAGCTAATTACAAAGGTAAAATAGCATCCCTAGCTAAGGATAATCATAAGGCATTCTTTAATTACATCTGAAGTCTAAAAGGGAATGCCCAGCTATGTGCCAAACTGGTAGTAGATGGTACCACTCATACTATACCACAGGAAATTGATAACCTGCAAGCTGACAGATTTGGCAAAAACTTCACCCCCTTGTCCCCATCAGCCATACCTCAAAGCATACCTGACACCAGTCCTCTGCACAGTATCTCTAGAGATCAGGTCTTATCTGTGCTCTCCAAAGCCAAAAACACTGCCTCAGTGAGACCAGATAACATCCCAGGCTGCTTATTAAACAATCTAAACCAGGACCTTGTCAACCCACTTTTACATTCTCTTTAACCATAGCCTGAGAATTGGCTTTATTCTAGCAGAGTGGAGAACAGCAACAGTAATTCCCTTACATAAAGGGGGGCCATCAACCAACCCTGGGAACTACAGACCCATAAGTTTAACCAGCCTCATCTGCAAGGCCATGGAAAAAATCATTATGGACCTTATCAACAAGGACATAGGTAACCTTCAAATGCTAGGCCCGACCCAGTTTGGCTTGTAAAGGTAGATCAGGTTCATTAAACCTAGTAGACTTCTTTGAGAAAGTCACCAAAGCTCTGGATGAAGGTAAGACAGTGCATACTGCTCATCTTGACCTAGCCAAGGCTTTTGACACAATCTCCCACTTGTGTCATTGAGAAACTCTCCCAGCTGGGGAGTAACCCTTACATCACTAAATGGGTAGCAAATTGGTTCACTGACAGAACACATATTGTCAAAGTTGGTGACTCCACCTCTACCAGTAGACCAGTCACCGGTACCACAAGGATCTCTGCTGGGTGCTTTACTGTTTGAAATCTATTTCTTGGAAGTCCAGGCTTACCAAGTTCACTATTGACTGCAAATTGGTTGCAATAATTGAGTCTCCTAACAATGTTAACATACTACAGGAGGGGCTAACACAGACAAATGTCTGGTGCCAAAGCCACAGTCTAAACTAAATGCAAAAAAGTGCATTATTATCCCCTTTTGTAAAGTGGAATTCCCTGGTGATTATAATAATGACAGCAGTTTAAACCCAGTGGGCAAGATGTGGGAAGACAGGTAGATGGCAATCTAAGCTTCAACCACCAAGTTTCCACAGCAGTAAGGAACAACTTCTACATTGTGCATCTCTTAAGTAAGGGCAATGCATCCAGGTCTAAGGATGCTATTACTCCACTGTACTCAACCCTCATCAGACTATTAACAGAGACAATGCTCCCTTCTGCATGTATCTCACCAGACATCTGCAGCAGCTGGGGAGACCACAGAGCTTTCTCACCAAGGAAACACAGAAAATCCAAACCATGGCTTGCATGGATAGACTGGAAGCCCTGTCACTCTATTCTGTATCATATAGGTTACTAAGAGGTGACTTGTGCCTGGCCTACAAGGCAGTCTCTGCCCTGTCCTGATGGATATGTTGTGCATCCACAAGTCAAATGGCACAAGAGTCACTTGCTCTACAGATCTTAACCTAGCCTGTGTCATTAACGGAACATGCTGAAGAGAGAGATGCAGCTCCCAGATATTGCCACTACTGTGGAATAAACTTCCAATTCATGTGAAGCAAAGCTCCTCACTGACCCTGTTCAAGTACAACCTGGACAAATGGGTGACAGACTGCAACATTCACCCCCAGGGGTGTCACCCAAGTCCCTCATGGACAGGGTTGTTGGTGTTTATCACAGATGCGCTGTGAATTATGTCCATCTAACTAAAGACAATTGGGAAAACTCGGGATTAACATGGCTAGGCTTGTAAGGCCTCTAGGGCTTCTATACCTGATGATTTCCCACTGACAACTTTTCTTAACATTATCTGTACTTCATTGGCAGTTGTTTCATTCCATCCCATATTATCTGTAATGGAGTTCATCTTTTCTTTACTTGTTGTATTCATTCTGTATCTTTGTGTTGCCCCATGGGGTCTTCACAGTTGTTTTACTGCAAAATGTCTCATTTTGCTTTAGGATGTAATCTCTTGTGAAGTTTCTGGCATATTGTCTGCATTTATATGGTTCTGCAAAGTGTGGGCTGTATTACTGGATGTGACGCTGCGTAAATTTAAGGCACCTCCATTCTTTTGCACTTACATTGGACCCCCCCCCCCATTATTACCACAGACAATGTCCGGGGGTTTCATGCCTTCAGAACTTGTGTTTGTGTTAAATTTCATGCCATATTCCACACACTGCAGTGGCTTTTACCTCATGTGGGCTTGCTTATGTCATATGCAGTTTATTCATATGATTTTTTTTTTTTACTGTTTGGAATTTCACAAGACATGAGAAGAAGTGATGGTGTTTATTATACTCTCCATTTTCTGTCTATTTTGCTTTATCTTTGGAAACATTTTCTTAAAGACTGCAATTGGATGCTTCCATCTAAACGTCTTACACTTGGTACCCATAAAGCTGAATACTCTACATGGGGGTTTCCTTACACAGATCAAGGTTGCTGTTTTGTGTAAAACTCTAGCCACACATTGCATATTTATAGCAGTTCATTACAGTATATAGTAGCTGACATGCTGTCAAGGTATATTTTTTCTCCAAATTATTTTTTGTTCAAATATTACAGAATTTTTAACAATGTTACTATTCTATGTTGCTGTGGTTTTCCTTTGCATAGTATTAATATTTTGTGATTTTTATCACTTATTGCAAGGGGAGTTTTAGTAATTTCAGGAAATATTTTTAATAAACAATGCTACCATGTTATCTTTTTCCTCAGTTAACATCTCTGACATTCTGAAATCTTCTTGATTTATGGTTGGTACTGGAAGATGCCATAACAAGGTACAGATTCACAGACTTGGCACTCCAAAGCAAGAAAGGTGATTCTAGATGAATCCTAGTTCCTAGTACAGACAACAATCGATTTTTAAACATGGGAACATGCACTATAGTACAGCTGTGTGCTTGTGAAGCATGTAACAATGCCCTGCCACAAGAATTGTGAAAAAAACTGCCTATGCAATCTACAGTATGCAACACATTGAATCCAACATGAGTACTTACAAGAAAATGAATGGAAGGGTGTTCTAAATGCAACAGATATTCAATCCAGCTGAGCTATCTGATACACACAGACACCATACCTCTCAACCTCTTACAGCAAGAAATCTGGACAAAGCCACCAACGATGGGGGACAAATGCTCAAAACAGGGACACTTTTTAAATATGGTTCTTACAAACGTAGAAAATTGACAGAATAACAGGTTCTGCATTCGCATGACTTTTCTGAAGGGTATGAAGTCTGAAACTCAAATGACTGTCATTATTTTCTGAATTCAAAACTCAATAAAACCCTAATTTTATGAAAAAAGGACCAAAAATATGAGGCAAAAATGTGGACATTCTATGAAAGTCTGTACAGCTGAGAGGTATACTAGACATTACCATAACTATATAACTAAATAGCACTGGACACACACATTGCCAAACTGGCAGGCAGTACAAAGCAGTTACAGTAACATGCTGCATGGCACACTGCTAGAAAGAAACACATATTCAACTACAATATATACTCCATATAGGAAAATGACTGATTACATGTACAGATCTGCAATCGTGGCACTGCACACATATCTGTTGACCTCACAAGACCCAAACATAAGTTTTGAAACGAGGAGAATTTATCTAAGATGACTTCCCTGCTTAGTCTAGAAGAAGCATATTGGCATCAAGTAGGAATGGAAATCAAACCAGAAGTAGATAAAATCAGGCAGCAACTGAATGTGCCAAAAAACAAAAAAAAACAAAAAAAAAACAAAAGAAAGAATATAAGGTGAAGGATCTGATGAGAAGGCAAGAAATGAGGAAAATGCATAAATATAGTTGCAAGTACAGAAAACCTCTGGAAGAACCTTCTGTTGATCAGGATCGAATGCAGGAATGGTTAAGGAGAGGCAAATTCAAACCAAAAGATGAAAGATTAATATTGGTGGCCCTAGATACTGAACTGTGTACACGTTGGTTTGCAAAGTCCATTGAACATGTGGGGGAAACAGACAAATGTAGGTTTTGTAAAACAGAACTGGAAACACACCTTGTTGCGGTTGTGACATATTAATGGCAGAAGGACTGTATACTGAAAGGCATAATAATGCGGCAAGGCTGTTGCACTGGGGAGTGTGTGTAAACATTATGGTATTGAAGTAGCTGAAATACACTGAAATCATGAGCCTACATCACATGGGATTACCCATTATCAACAGTTCAAAAGACAGATGTGAGAAAACCAGATATAGTGGTCCATGAAAAGAAGACAAAAGTAGCATTGATCACTGAAATTGTTACACCCAGTGACTACAATGTCTTGAGTATAGAGAGATGCAAAGTCATAAAATATCAGGATTTGCAGGCAGAAATGAGAGCAATGTGGGAGAAAGATACCCAGACAGTTCCAGTAGTAGTAGGAGCAACGGGTCTTATAAAAAAGAATCTACAGTCATATTTAGATATCTTACCAATACATGTAACTCCATGCAAATTGCAAAAGGAGCCACTACTGGGCACATTATGAGTACTGCGAAGAGCACTTCTGCCTGACATCAAAGACTGAAACAATATTAATTTCATGAACTTTAATTGTACTTTGACTTAGGAATGGGGTCCATTCCCGTCATGGTAATAGAAACACAAAAGACTTGAAGAAATTAAAAAAGTGAAAATAAAATCATAACACCATACACAAACTATAAAACAAAAATATAAAACTTGGCCTGCCATGCATCATCCAGGAGAAGATTCTTGTATATCAGGGTGAACCTGGGACAGCATCTTTGGCCTGGGACATATATGACAGGACTAAGTGGGGGACAGCTGCTAGCAACATCTTCACAGGAGACCAAGGTTGTGATCACTATATTGAAAGGCATGGGGTTGGCCACTAGCACCTCCCAGTATACGGAAGTTGATGGCACAGTGTTAGGACCCCCTTGAAGCTACAAGCCCCTTGATGCAATAGCACTAAGTACATGTTCCATTCCACTCTCCTATGGTGTTAGTCAATATGCAGTGGCTCGTGTTAGTCAATATGCAGTGGCTCTTACACAGTTTGCAAAGACCCAATGCCACCTGGCATCTGTACTCTTCCAACACATCAGATACATGATGCATTATCTGCCTGTAGGATACTTGATTCCTTTGTTTTAATTGCCAGGTATGTGGGATTAAGTCATCACAGTTTTCCTTAAAGGCAGATTAGTATATTTTTGGATACATCAGAAAGGCTCTGTCAGAGTGCTGTTAACAAGTAAGCACTATATTCGGTGGTGTATAAAAATGAATGCTATGTCCTTGATAATCAGATAACTTGGCCTTGCAAAGCAGGAGGAGTGTATGTCAGAAACAGTGAGTCTGGGGAATAAGCTATAAAAAAGGAGACAAGCTGGAAAAGCCTGGATATTTTCTGCTAGGAATCCAGAGAGAAGGAAGCTATAAAAACTCACATCGGAACTGTATCCAAACTAGTATGAGAGACTGAAAGGTTGTTTTGTCTGTGCTGAATAAAAGTTTGCATATTTCCTTTTTCTATTCTGCTCAAGAAAATCTTGTTTTTAATAGAATATTTTGCCTGCACTGCTCTATTTGATATCACAGATTTTACAGCTCTGTTTGAAAACCAGCAGTAGCAGAGACGTCAAAATATGGAGAAAAGACAGGTTTGCTTTCTAGAGGAACACAATCTCCATGACAAAAGCCAACACAGGTTTATAACCAGAAGGAGCTGTCAGTTAAATCTGTTCTACTTTTAAGACTGCATTGCAAAGAGAATATAACAGGGAGTGCGAGTAGACATTGCTTACCTGACGTTCACTTGTGCATTTCCCTAATACACATGGCTACTAGGAAAGCCATAAGAGGCTGGAAGTAAAACTGAGTGAGAGGAACTGGACTGCTAAATTTTGAAGGGTAGGACAGACTGGTATGTGGTCAGGAATAAAGAGTACAAAAAGAACTGATTCTCATCCAGTAACCTCTTCACTGATGGTACAGAGACAGGTGCAGCAACGTAGGACAGGTAAGAATAAAATAAGGGATTTACAATTGCTGAACAAATGGAGAGAAAGTTGCTAGCTAAGATTCAGTGCAAACACATGTCAGATCATGGGATAAGTTATATCTGAATGCAAGGAAGCAGGAAAAGGACCAGGGGTGCTGATAACAAGTAGGCTGGGGTATCAGAGCAGAGTTAGAGGGTAATGCCAGCATCAGACAGAATGCTGTATGTATTCTCAGAGAAGAGTATAGAATGAATGAAGCAATGCTCCTTCTCTACCAGGCCTTGCTCAGGTCATACTCAGGGAAGTGTGCACAAATAGAGGAGGCATACAAGAAAAGGAACTTCAGGCTGCTGGAAAGAATTGAGAGGAATGCTACAAGACGGATATCTAGGACAATTGAGAAAGGACATAGCCAGGAGCTATTGGAACTGAAGCTTTCTTCATAAGGCACAAGGACAAACAGTGTGACAAGACAATGTTCTAGAAGATCATGTCAAGGAGATATGAAGTGTTCGTCCTCATCAGGATAGACTTGCGAAAGTACTTCTTCAAAGAGAGAGCTATGCTCCCATGGAATGGATGGTCAGGATGAATGGTGGACAAGGTAGCCACAGCAGAATTAAAGAGAGCATGAAAGAGGTGATGAAGAGAAGAGGGGAAATGACACAGAGAAGAGAAGCGGAATAGTTTAGATACAAGCAAATGTAATGTCATATAACCTAAATGCATTAATTCAGGACTTACACAAGTTATCTGGCAGTGACCAACTCTTGAGATGGTTGTCTGAGCATCACTGACAGCCTTCTCAGGAGCTGGTCAGTGACCTCCTTAGAAGAAACTGCTTCGCACCTTAGGTGAAGGTTATTATGAATCTTGTCCAGTCTCGCCTTTATATCTTCCTTTTACATCTGAGGAAGGCATTCCAAGCATTACGCAATCCTTCTTGCTGAGGTTCTTGTTAGTGAGAAATCACAGCTTTTGGGTGGTCAATGAAGTGGAAAGGCTTATTATGAGGGAGAAAACAGCTGTGCTAAGGCTTTCCATTTCTGGTAAGTCTGAAACCCAGCCAACATTCAATTTCATATATTTTAATTTTCTTGGTCTTAATCACTCTAACAATACCTTCAATGAAATCTTCCCTTGAATTCACATAATAAAACACCCTCATATTTATGTACAACTTTTTTATCGTTTTCTGGATTCAACAATTTTATCTTCCAAATAATCAGTTTATTTTGATATTCTCTCAACCCTTAATTTATTATGTTTCTTTCAGTTTTTAAAAATATTTTCCTCCAAAATTCCTCATATTTCACCTAAAAAATTCTTGCCATTAAATTGTCTTTCTCATAACTCTTGCATTTTAGAATTCAATATAAATATAAAGAATCAACAGGAAGCACTGAACTCATTACGCCTACTCTACCTTCACTTAGATGGAAGCATAAAACACCTCTTTTTGCTGGATTCAGTCCTGAATACAACATTTCCTTCTCTTTATCAGTTTGAATAATATAGCACTCTCCAGACAATGTAATTTATCTTGAACATAACTACCTAAATAAACTTTCTGTGTGCTACCTTATATTTTCCATAATTTACTAATTTATTTCATCTCTATGAACTTTTTACCGTTCTTCTTTGATAACCTTTCCTCTTCCAAAACTTATTCCTAGCAGAGAGGTAGCATTCTTTGAAATATAAGGTCCCCCAAGACCTTTTTTCCTTTATCCAACTGTTATCCCCAATACATTATTTAGCTCTATCAATATTTCTACCATCCACACCTTATGTTCCCTAAGTATGATCATATCATCTGCATATGAACTTTAGTGCTTTTTTGTATCCAGTATGTACCTTCATTTAACACATTATCTAGCTTACTCAAAAACTGATCATGGGACATCCTTGTCAAATCCCACACTAATCTTTGTACAGCATCACCCATTCACTAGCATAGTTACAAAATAATAATTTCCATATGCAGAATATAAGAGTGCTAGAATCATTCCTTTAATACCAAACTAAGAATAACCAACAAACTTTCATGAACTACATTATAAATATTTTATTAATATCTCCATACTGTCATCTTAACCTGTTCATCCCTGCTTAATACATATTTCCCTATTTCTCTATCCAAAATTAATAATTCCTGACTTTGCTGCATTTTATACCAAATATTACTAGCACTAAACTTCTTCCAAGATGTTTTCAAACTAAACCTGCAGTATTTTCAACAGTATTTTGTAATTTGCATTACTGAAAAACCTTTTTGCCTTTTTTTTCAAATATACATTATAACACCCAGACATATCTCATTTCTTCCAGATTCTCAAATTCTTCCACTCATTCAGGATTTTCAGAAATATTTTTTCTGACAGTCCTCTAAATTTGCATATACTTTATAACTCATTCTATCTTGAATGGGAACTAAATCCTCTCTTAACTGCCTAAGCATATTATTCAATTCCTCTAATGTCACATATTTATGCAAATTCTTTGTTTCTTCTGGAAAAAGCTTATGATCCCATTTAACCTACCACTTGCCTTTTCTTACTTCAGACTTTTCTTTAACATGTCACAATAACCTGCATACTTTCATCCAGTTTATTTTAAAATACTCCATCTTTCAACTCTCTTGTATTGTACATCAACATGTTTTGCTAAATATGGACATATTTCTTCCTTCTACCCTTTAAATAATAGCTCTGCTTGTAAAACAACCTTTCAACCTTGTCCTTATTTCTTTCATACAATTCCTTTGTTTTCTAAAAACTGTATTACATAATTTTCCAACTGTCTCTCCATTTCTTGTATTAACTTTCTGTACACCTTTTTATCCATTCAACTCTAACATTAAATATACTTTTTAAATTTTATTTTTAATAAAATCCACCAATCAGCCTAAGTACTAACAACTAACCAAAAACATTTAAAAAATCTTCCATCTCCTTTAGTAAAACATTCTTCTCAGTAATCTTTCCTATAAATATCTTAATTTCCTTCCTTAATCACATTTGTATCACTACAATTTTCAATCCAGATTACTGAATTAAAAAGGTTATAATTATGCCTCCATTCATTTCCTGTATACTTTCCTATATTAAAAAGTAATCAACTTCTGTTTTCAAAAATCCCTCTTTTACAAGTGTCTTTTTCATCCCTAAAAATAATTTTCCAATCTCATTAATTTTCTGGCATATTTTTATACCTCGACCCACTTTTCTTTTCACTCCTTTTAAACCACATCTAAATATCCTACAACTATTAATTTTATATTCACTATAAAAATGATTTTAATTCTTTAAATGGCTCTCTCCTTACTTGCTGTGTAAGCATACATCCTTATTGTTTAACTACTATTTTTACATTCACTATCACAAATTATTTTAATTCTTTAAATTTCCCTCACCTTACTTCCTGGGTAAACATAAATCCCTATAATTTGAAATACCTCATTTTTCATTCTTAGATCCACTATCGTTACTTTTCCTGCACACACTATAGCGGAATTCAGAAATCTTAGTTCTGTGAAAAGAAAAAAACTACTACTGAACACTGATTTTATCCTAAATTCCATAAAACATTACTACTTCACAGTTTTCTTTTTGTTTAAATCCTGTTAGTATCACTGATAATCATTGTATCCTGTAAAACAATTATAAAGGTATCTAGTTTTCCACACCACTGCAAAAAACATATCCTTCTGGCATCATTTTAATATCATTAACATTCTGAAAAACTGATCTTACAGTTCTCTTTTCAGTTTTTTTTTAAATTTTGGAGAAAGATTTTACTTTTCTTTTTCTTACTTCACCCCTTCCCCTATAGAATTATTGTTATACTGTTTTACTTCATCATCTGCATCTTATTCAGATTCATGCTCCAAGTCAATAAATCAAAAATACTTTTCCTACCTTTACTTGTTGTACTCTAGTCTGTGTAGTTATTATATCCTGTTCATGTTCTTCAGCCAAATCACATAACCAAATGTTTCTGCTTCCATATCTCATTCCTCCGCCCTTCATCTGTCCTCTACAAATTAAATACCCTTCTATTACCCTATTATTTATGTTCTTATTATTTCCTATATGTAGATTTTCCCCTTTTTTCCTCCATGATGATTACAACTTACCTTTTTAAGCTCATTAATTTAATGTGTTTCCCCTAAAAGACAACAGGGTAGCTTTGGCTGGCCTATATACTTAAAGGGTCTCTATTAGTTACGGGAACATTCAATATTGCAAATGCCACTTTATTGACAGCTAAATGTGAAAAGGCCAAATCTGGAACACACTGAGTAGCGATTTTTTCCTTAGGTGGAAAAAAAAATCACTGGGCTGTTTTGGGGACTTTGCCGTTTCCTCCACTGTGGTGCGATCTCAGAGTTGGTATATTTAAGTATGGGGTGTGTGGGGGCATAGCCCCCCACATCAAGGGGGTGTGGGGGCAAAAACCCCCACTTTATTTTATTTATTTATTTATTTTTGTGGACCAGTGATTATTTTCCCTAGGAAAAAAATTGCTGTTACGTTTGTTTGGGAGTTGGCCTTTTTGACATTTAGCTGTCGCTAAAGTAGCATTCACAATATTGAACGTTTGGATAAGTAATAGGGACCCTACTTAAATGCCCCCCCCCAAGGCAACTATTATACACACAACATTCGAAGATGAGAAATAATGTTATTAGGCACACTCAGAACTTCATCAGCTTCCCAAATCCTCATTCCATATCTCTCATCTCTAGTTTTTTATATTCTTATCTTCTGTTTCCATGTCTCATTCTTTCCCACTTCATCTGTCCTTTACAAATTAGATACCCTTCTATTACCCCATTATTCAGGTCTTTATTACTTCTCAAATGTAAACTTTCCTTGTCTTCCATTGTTTTACAGTCAAAAGTGTCCCTTTTTTATATTTTGCCCTGCAATTACTGACTGTATAACTTTTCCCCATACTGATTGTAACTTAACTTCTTAAATTCATTAATTAATATGTGTTGTTCCCCTAAAAAAATATACCTAAATGCCCACCCCCTGGAAACTATTCTATATTTAATAATTGGAAGATGAAAAATAACTTTGTTAGTGACACTCAGAATTGCATTAGCTTCCCAATTCTCATTCCATAAATATCTCTCATCTCTACTTTTTTACATTCTTATCAGAATCACTCATACCCTTTAATCAATTTTCAATATAATATCCATCAGTTTCATGAATTTAAAGTTGTAAATATAGTTTCTTATTCAACTGCATTATTTGCCCAGGAAAAATATATTAATTCCATGGAGAAATGCTTGCTTTTCTTTCACATTCTGTAAAAACAAAAAAAAAAAAAAACTTTCTATCAAAATACTGATAGTTACATCACAAAACATTTCTTTACCTAAATATATAAAATATCCCATGTATCAAGGGCATTAAACCCCAAAGATTCAATTAAATTATTCCCCCAAAAACTGCATATTAATAACATCTTTGCTATTCTTTATTCTTCCCATTGGCCTTTGGATTTTCATCTGCAGAATGGCACCTTTTTACTGTTCTGAATATCACTGCTGCTGTCCAGACTTATACAGTATTTTTCATGTTTATCCTCATCTTTTCATCACTAAATCAGTGTTATTTAAATCTTTTTGAAGTTTTTTTTAATGTCCTTACTCTCACTGAAAACTTTTTCAGTTGCCTCTCACCATGGTAGCAGACTTATCTTCTGGATATCTGCTACATGAGATTTAATATTTGTCAAATTCTAACCCTTTGGATTGCAACTCTGTAAAGTGTCTACTGAAAATGCTTCACAGAAACAATCCATATTTCCATATAACTGGTCTGGTTTCATTGACCGAAAACGTCTCCATTTTCTCCACGTGCACACATTTATGTTCCTTTTTATCATCTGGCAACATTTGTGGCTCTCTGCTTACCAAAATATCATTCTCCATTACTAATCTCCATGGTGCTTCTCTTCCCAGGCACTTCAGAGACAGGAATGAGTTTTATATGTACCATCTGCTGCCTCCTTCAAAAAGAACCCAGGTGTCATGGTCCAATTTCCCAGAGTCAGTATGATTATCACCTTCACCTAGGGGCGCCTCTTAAAAGAGGCTGCTGGTCTAATGGAACTAATCAGATGAACAGAGATTAAATAAATAAATAAAATACATAATTTATTAAAGATTCTAACTCAACAACTTTGAAGAATCATGGGTTTCCTACATAACAATTTTTTTTGTTCACTATGCCCAGGTACAACTTGCAGCTTGACCTGAAGCTATTGCAGGGTTGTTACAAGAAATTCAGCTTGCAAATGATAAAAATGCTAGCATGGCCTGTCCAACTTTGCAGGGTTGATACTTATTTATTTATTTTTTATTTTTATTTTACATTTGTTGACTGGGATAGTCCAACTGGATTAATGTCCATTTTCAGTGGATGTCTGGGGAGAAAAGCTCCAAGGTAGACAGATAAGTAATAACAAAGAAAGCATATTACCAAGGTAGACAGATAAGTAATAACAAAGAAGACATATTACAGAGGAGATAATTACAAATGACATAAGCAGACATGAAATAGACAATATCACAAGTTCGAGTTAGCCCTGGTAACAGTCAGGGGAGAAAATAACAGTAATTTGATTAATAGATTATATACATTCATGATGAGAGTTAGCCAGGCTTGTTACAGTGGCAACGCCAGTTTAGTGCCAGATGTTGTTTGAGTTTAGCTTTGAATTGGGATAGGAAGAAGAGCAAAGTAATGTTAGCTGGAAGGAGGTTCCTTGCTTTGCCTGCAGAGTTTGCAAAGAGGGAGTCACCGGCTACATTGTTAATTTTAATTGTCTTAATTTGTAGTCTGTTTGAGGATCGGCGCAGTCTTGGATTGTTGTGGGGAGGGGGTGATCATATTTTTAAGAGCTGGTGTGTTATCTGGATAATACAGGATTTTATTAGCCATAATCAAAAGGTTATATTGGATTAAACTGTGAAGTTCTCGCCACCCAAGCTGTTTAAGGTTGATGCAATGGTGTGTTCTAAAAGGAAGGCCAATGGCAAACCTGACAATGTGGTTTTAACAGATTGAGAGTCTATTAAGTACAGTTTTATTTAGATTAGAGAGAAGGGGGGATGCATATAAAAGTGTTGAAAGCAGGTGGGAGCGAGCTATGGCAACCATAGCCAGAGGGGTTAGGAAGGCTTTTATTCTATACAGTGACCCTAGTTTTTTATTGATGGTTTTGATCATATGGGTTACATGAAGGTCAAATTTTAGGTTATTATCAATTATTACTCCTAATAGTTTTGTAGAGGAGTCGGGGGTGATTATTGCGCCATCTTTTGCATTTATGGTGAAGGTAAACGGTGTGGACCTTTGTGTTGAAGAGAATAACAGCATTTTAGTTTTTTTGGGATTTAGCAACAATCGACGTTCTGACAGCCAAGTTTATATAGTATTAAAGGTGGATTGGGTAACAGACCTTAATTCTGAGGGAGATGTGGCTGAGCAAATCAGGGTGGAATCATCAGTGTATTGGATACAGCTGACATTCGGGATGACTGTATATAGGTTGTTTATAAAGATGGAAAACGGTAGGGGTCCTAATATGGAGCCTTGTGGCACTCCAAGGGTGTTAGGTAATAGGATGGAGAGCTTGTTCTGCCAGAGGACAGTCTGCTGCCTCCCACTGAGGTAGGATTTAAACCACTGAATGGCACTGGTATTTAGACAGAAAGACTGGAGGGTGTGAATCAAAAGTTGGTGATCCACCATGTGAAATGCCTTTGAAAGATCCAAGAAGCGGGCTGAGGATATTTGCTTACTGTTACCATTATTATTAATGGTGTTGGTGAACACTAGTAAGGCTGTGGTTGTGCTGTGGTGTGGACGGAAGCCATGTTGGGTATGGTTCATGAGGTGATTCTGAATTAAGTGCTGCATGAGTTGTTTGTGTATACATTTTTTCCATAATCTTAGCTAGTGGAGAAAGTATAGCTATCGGTCTGCAGTTGGAGAATTCAGTGGAGGAATCTCCTTTATGTAGTAGGATTACATAGGATGTTTTCCAAATGGTGGGAATTTTTGCCTCTGCTATGGTGCAGTTAATTAGTATAGATACTGGATAGGCTACAGCATCAGCTGATCTTTGAAGGTACTCAGCAGGGAGATGATCAGCTGAGATTGTGGTGGGTTTTAATTTTTTGAGCAGGGTACTAATAAGTGATGTGGACACTGGCTGGAAGCTGAACGAGAGTAGATTTATAGGGGTGGTACTATCAAGGCCAGGGAAGCTAGGAGGTAGTTGGCTAGCTAGGGCTTGAATTGTCTCTGTAAAGAAATGGTTAAAACTATCTGAGACATCCTCAGGAGATTTATCAAGGGTAGCAATGGGGATAGGGGGAGACATTTTTCCAGGATGGAGTAGATTATTTAGACCTGCCCAGAACTTCTGAGGATTGTTCTGGTTTGCTGTCTGTAAATTACAGTAGTATTGTTTTTTGCCTTGTAGAATGGATTTTTTAGTCTCATTCTTAGCTTGTCTGTATTTAACATGATTGTACTGGTCTTTATTGGAGCAGCATAGAGCCCAGATTTTGTTTCTTATGGAAATTTTTAATCTAGATTCTTTACCAGCCATGGGGCAGTTTTTGCCTTTGTTCACTTAAAACAGGCAGGTGCAAGTAAGTCAAGGATATCAAGAAATCTATTGTTAAAATATGCAACTGCCTCTTCTAAGGGGAGGTGTTTTAACATAGACCAGTTACAGGACTTAAGTTCCTGTTGGAATTTGACAGGGTCAAAGTTTACTTTGTTTCTGACTTTCCTGCGTAAGGATTAATGAGGAATAATGACTTTTTGCTTAACTATGCAAGTAAGAAGGTGATCACTCAGATCATCGGGGAGGGTACCAGCAGTGTACAGTTGGGGGTTGCTATTTACAAGTACCCAGTCTAGTATGCTTTCTTTATGTTTGAGATTACCTAGCCTGGTTGGGGTGGTTATGATTTGAGTAAATGCATGCAGGTTGATGTGGAAGGTAGGGGATTCTGAGTAACAGGTGGCCCGGTCTATGTTAAAGTCATCAGGTAGTAGGGTTTCTTGTGGGTAATGACATGAAATCCAGTGTAGGGTATCTTCAAGTGTGGCTATATTATTACCCGGGGGAATATATATACAGATAATGTTGATGCATTTACTTTTGTTAATTAGCAATTTAGTGGCCAGGATTTCTGAGTTATTAATTTGAGGTGGTTGATTAACATCTATGGTCACATTCAATGCAGATTTATAGAGTACAGTACCCCACCCCCTTCCTGGAAGCACGGTCTAGCCTGTGAATGTTATACCCAGGTGATAACACTTCATTATTAGCTGTGGTAGGTTTTAACCAGGTCTCAGATAGACAGAGAATCTCAGGGGGTGGACAGCCAGGAGTGCATGCAGTTCATGTACCTTGTTATTGATGCTTCTAATATTGAGATGACCGGCCAGGAGAGAGTTGGTAGTCTAATTGTAGTTTTGTGGTTTTGGTGGCAGATACAGGGGGTATATATATCAGAAGTGGATGGGCCAGGGTTGGGATGAATGTCACCACCAAGTATAAGACTAGGGGTATACTTAGTGATAAGTTTCAGGAGTTTGTTTAAAAGTTTGTAATATTGTTTGAATCTAGAGCTTGTGTGCCTGGGGTTTGCATGCTGAAAGAGTGAGCAAGGCTTAGAGTTGGACCCATATTGTCTAGTATGGCTAAAGGTGGGCTGTTTTACATCTGGAGTGATAGTATGGCCATTTGGGTACTGATAATCAATAAACATCTGGTTTTCATACAAGGTGATTACATAAGTAGCCAGCAGTATGGGTATTATAGAATAGTGTAACATTATGAGAGAAGGAGTGTATTTGTAAGCAAAGATGGCAAATACAAAGATGATTACAGCATACAATAGGTCCATCAGAGTTTAAGTCTTGGCCTAAATTAAGACCAAATCTTAGTTACAAATATATGCAGAGATAAGTCACACACAGTACAGTACAAAGAACAATATTATGTCTTGCCATTACAATATACAAAAATATGTTACATTATAAAGGAGAGTTTAGCTGTGGTAACAAAGGTATGCTTTACACAAAACATCAAGCAGTAAAGGGCAGTAGTAATTAAACAAGGTATTTGTCAACTGAATGACAAGACATTTGAATTTCAGACTTCATATCCTTTAGAAAATTCATGGCAACAAAAAAACCTTTTTACTGTAGCAACTTTCCAACTTCATAAGAGCAATATTTAAAATCTTTTTTTTTGGGACTTTTGTCGCACTGTTATTTTTGGCTTTGTCCAGATTTCTTGTGTTAAGATGTTGAGAGGTATGTACCAATCATAAGGTCACGGCAGGATTTCGCCATCTGCAAAGCAGGACTACGAATTGTTTTCATGGGTGGCAGGTGTAGCTGTGGAAGGATATGGGGTCCAAAAAAGCCACAAAACTTCATGCTATGGCAATTCCAGTTGCAATTCTTGAAATGGTGTGTGCAGGCTGGCGTTTCTACATGAATGATGTAACGTTTTCTCGGTTATTTTAGGTGTAATGGGGTTGTAAACAGGCGCTGCTGTTCTTTTTCCCTTCTTTCTCCCGTCACTCTTTTTTCTTGTTCAGTTTTAAGAAATGTAGGCGCTGTCAACCTGCAGGCACAGGAAAGATGGACAAGAGCTCTTGAAAAGTAGGTGCAGTCATTCAACAATCTGTGAATGTTTATACCCACAGGGCTCTGTCCTTGTCCTTTCTCTTCAGTATATACCTCTCTGACATGAGATAAAAATATACTTGTGTCAGTGTCTAAATGGCTTAATACTACAACAGGGCTATTGATGGTACACTTTCTGCATGGTCATGCTGTATAGAAAGCACTTTTATTTCATTCATTTTTTTTTCTATTGTATTTGTTTTCTTGGGTAGATCACTGGAGCATTTTCAGATTCAGCCTGGGAGCGATGTCTGGTTAAGTGACTTGCTAAGAGTCACACAGGCAATGAAGGCTAAATGAATCAAACCCTGCACCACTGGACAACAGGAAACAGCTTCCTAATCCTCTAAGCCAACTGCCTGACCATGTGCTTTTTTTTTCTGAAGGTGTGGTTGTGATGCCACTATCAAAAAGAATTGTCACAGAGAGATTACTACATGAAGCTGACATTTATTTTCATTAAATCATTTACAAAGTCCAGAATACAAACTTAATTTCTACAAATACACAAAGTAGTATAAACATAGGACTACTATACTACAGAAAAAAATGCACATATATATCAAAAGTTGAGCAATTTTGCATATGTAAAATGTAGACAATGGCAACTGCATTCTGATATTACTAAAGTCACTAATGACATGCTCTCATAAAAAGACCAATAGTGTAATATTCGTATTGTGCGTGGAACACATATACAAGCTCATGACATCTGTATACACAAAGAACAGCAAACTGGTCAACAATAAACTGTGTTTTACTTGTAAATTTGAAATTCTGCTTGTAAATAGAAGCACAATCTATTCATATAAAGCATGACCATAAACAGTGGATTACAGATATATGATACAGATTAAAATAACAACAGTTTTAATTGGCTATACAGTAGTGATAAAGTCATATGACCCAGATGACCTTTGTTTGAATAGTGCCTCTGGATGAAACAGCAAGGACTGATGGGAGTTAGTGGTTATGCTTGTTCACCTGTCCAAGAGGGAGGGGTGAGAGAGGGTTCAGGTAGCAAATTGCTCTTGTATGAGAGGTCAGCATGTTACCAATGGTCAGAGACTGAGAGATATGGGTGTGGCTAGTGATGGTACCCTCACAGACATCCATGTAGGAACATGTATATTAAGAAGAAGGGCATATGATGTCCTGCAGTAATGTGTTGCTCATACCAACCATCTAGAGGAAGGGATTAGAGACATAACAAAAACATCCCCAGAGCCCAGATCATGAATAAAGAGGGCTGCTAGGAAGGGAACACTGTCAGACAATTCCCAGGCCTGGGGACAATTCGAGTCCATGTCAAATAAAGGGTGGCTCCAGTCTGGGGGTGGATGAAGTCAAGGCTTCAGGCCACTGAGATAAGGATGCCATCTCTTGACAGACAATTTGTGCTGGGGCACAGGTAGGGACACAAATTCTTTCACCGTTATTTGGATAATGGTCTCCTCTGGTCAGCACCTGCTTGGTTCAGGACACCATATTCATACAAAGTGAATGGGCCCAACGTCTAAGGAAACTGACACACACACACACACAATGTATGGTGTACATGGAAGCTGGAGTATATGAGATAACTAAAAGCAATACAGAAGAACTAATGCAATATCCAAAAGCCTTTATTTAAGGAAGAGTGGAAGGAAAGTCTGCAGTAAGAGGTATGTAGTACAGAAAAGTAGGATAGGTGGACATGACCATTGGGAGAATAGAACTTAGGAATAACAAGGGGTCTGACAATGGCATGGACAGAGGTGCCCAATGGGAGGAGATAGGATGTGAGTGAATCAAACAGTTGGGCCAGTATGCTGTACTGTAGGATACAGCTGGATGAGGGTAATGCTGATAGGCATATAGGTGAAGGTTAAACAACAACAAAAAAAAGAATAAGGGGGAAGCTTGTGAATATTTACACATGTGCAACTATTTAGAGGAGGTCATAATCTCGGATTTGCCACAGAGCCAGCCATTCTTTTAATATGCATCTTATATGCCCTCTTTTTGTGAGTATGGCTTGTATATATGCTCCATATCTATAGTACCTACTACTAGCTAGGTGAGAATGATGGTCATTCTGAACCCGTGTTTGTTGATAAATGTTAATTTGTTAAGAAAAAGGTTAATTTGTGCATGAAGGTAAGACAGACTGAGCTACATTGTCTCTTGGTAGATGGGCTGAATTATATTAAGGAGGCACCAGTGAAGCTAAGTCCTGATTATATGAGATAGTGTGTCACCAATGGTCACAAACTGTGTGTCCAGTGAAGTTAAGTCCTGATTATATGAGACAGCATGACACCAATGGTCACACAGTATGTGTCCGGTGAAGTTAAGTATTGATATGAGACAGCATGTGACCAATGGTCACACACTGTGTCCAGTGAAGGTAAGTCCTGATTATATGAGACAGCGTGTCACCAATGGTCACACACTGTGTCCAGTGAAGGTAAGTCCTGATTACATGAGGCAGCGTGACACCAATGGTCACACACTGTGTGTCTCAGGATGTAGAACACCATAAGCACTAACTAGGATATTTAATCGTTTGTAATGTTGTTCTCCTTCCTCCTTAAATACCCATTTTATCCATTATATTCTTATACCCTAACAGTGGGCATTCGATGATCTGATATTATTATGACTTAATATTCATCAGTTTTTACTGCTTTATCCTTTCAGTGCTTCTTGATTTGAAGTTGACAATTTCTATACTGTAATACTTGTACAATTCCAAGTGGACGTGCCCCATTATTTGTGTTTTTTTACAAAGATCCTGTGACATTTGCATATCACAGCTGGCTACAAGATGTCATTTTTTCTAGGTTTGTACTGCAGAGCATTTCTCTAGGTCTCCTTTTTCCAAAGGTTTTGTGAATCATCCTGTACAATTCATAGTCTTGAGCTGCTATACTCAGCCTTTCATATTTTGCTTAACTTTACAACTCTTTAGCCATTCATGAATTAATTCTTAAAAAGTGGTTCTTAACAGCATTTTTTTATTTGACACTGCAGTTTGGGCTTTCCAATTGTCTTTTCTTCGGAATTTATTGAAGCTGTTTGTCATTTTTAAACTATTTAAAAAGGTTTCAACCATCAGGGATTGTACTTTCAGCTATCTGCCAAATGGCCTACATGATTTCAGATCATACCCACAAAGGAGGTAAGATGTCACTCAACAGGGATGTTTGTTGAATTCAAGCTGCAGCCATACTCTTCTCTAAGTAAACAACTAATCTGGTTGTAATGCAAACATAACACAACTGTTCAAACTCAGCCTTACTACATGATATGTGCCCAAAGAGTGGCGTACAGCAACAGTGGTCCCTCTCCATAAAGGTGGTTCCTCAACGGATCCTGGAAACTATCGCCCCATAAGCCTGACTAGCTTGGTCTGCAAAGCTATGGAAAGGATCATCATGGACCTCATAAATAAAGATATTGGGGACCTACAGACACTGGATCCTACCCAGTTCGGCTTTGTTAAGGGCAGATCCGGCCTCTTAAACCTGGTTGATTTCTTTGAAACAGTCACCAAGGCCATTGACGAGGGGAAGGTGGTCCACACAGCCTACCTGGACCTCGCAAAAGCCTTCGATACAATACCCCACTTGGGCATTATAGATAAGCTCACCAGCTTAAATATAAACCCCTGTGTCATTAGATGGATTGCAAACTGGCTCAAGGACAGAACCCACATGGTTAGAATTGCTGGAGCCATGTCAGACTCCAAACCAGTTACAAGTGGTGTCCCACAAGGCTCAGTCCTGGGACCTCTCTTGTTCGGTATATATTTCTCGGAGGTACAGGCAAACACGGAAGGACTGTGGCTGACCAAGTTTGCAGATGACTGCAAACTGGGCGCCATAATCGACTCTCCAGCCGACACAAGCATCCTCCAAAAGGGCCTCATAGAAACAGACAACTGGTGCCAGAGCCATGGCCTCAAGCTAAATGCCAAAAAGTGTATAGTCATCCCCTTTGGCAAAAACAAAGTGCCCACAAATTACCATATAGGTGGTAATCCATTAAATACAGAAGAAGTAATTAGGGACCTGGGGACCCAAGTTGATAGCAATCTCTCATTTGACAACCACGTGGCCAAAATGGTTAGAAAAACATTTTATATAGCCCACCTAATCATGAAGGGATTCACATCTAGATCAGGGGAGGTCATCGTGCCTCTTTACTCATCCTTCATCAGGTGCATAATTGAGTACAATGCCCCTTTTGGGATGTACCTTACCAGACACCTGCAGCAACTGGAAAGACCCCAAAAGTACCTCACCAAGAGGATCAAAGGGCTCAAACAGATGCCATATGCTGCCCGGTTAAAGAAACTCCAGCTCTACTCAGTGGCATACCGCCTGTTCAGAGGCGATCTGTGCCTGACGTATAAAGCCATGTCCAACCCGGAATTAATGGACATGCTGCACTTCAGAAAATCCAAATCCCATCGAGCTACGCGCTCGAGAGACTTGAACCTCAGCACTGAAATAAATAGGACATGCTGGAGGGACAGATTCATAACCCAGAGGCTCCCTTCACTCTGGAATAAAATCCCAGTCCAGGTTAGGCAGAGTCCCTCATTGACTCTCTTCAAGAGGAATCTTGATGAGTGGATGGGAGATCGTAGGTTTATCCCGGGTATCACTTCTGTGTCACTGTTAGACAGAGGCACAGTATACTAACCTCGAAAAAGGGCATAGCAAAATAAATTTAAAATGGGTGGCGAAAGCCAAACACATTCTGGCTAGGCTTATAAATGCCCTAGGGCAGATAGCCTAGTATGAACCTATGAACCTATGAACCATGTTAATACAAAATCATCTTTGGATCCCCCTCTGATGGACCTTTTCCATAGCCACAAAAAGTTCAGCACCAGAACTGCTAGATCAAAGGATTTAAACTTTACTTGCATCTGAAACAGGACATGATGGAGGGACAACTACGTATCTCAGGGAATCCCCATTTCTGGAATAGGCTTCCCATCAATGTGAAGCACAGCCCTTTCCAAACCCTATAAGTGCAACATGGACCAGTGGATGGGAAATTAGAAATTCTCCCATTTTTTCTTTCTTTTTTTTGACGTGATCATGTTCTTTATATTCTTTCTTTTGGTTTTCAGCACTTCCTGTTGTTATCCGTTTTTTATTCACTTCTGAACTGATTTACATATGCGCTCCCAAAATGCTTCTGCTAATGCAATCAAGGATGTCATAGCTTAGAATCATTGCTATAAAGGGTTATCACCTGTCCCACTTTGCGAGGGACAGTCCCTCTTTGGGAAGTTGTGTCCTGCAAAAAAATTGCAAAAATGGCAAATGACCTGAGATTTTAGGACAAAATTATTTCCTATAATTTATCTAATAGTTACATAAAACAGTTATTCTGCATCTGAAACACCTAAATGTTATAAGCAACTAAAATGCTACAAGAATAAGCTTTTATTTAGGCAAAAAAGTGAAGTTCTGTCCTTTATACTGGCTTTGGGTATGTTTCAGCCTGCAAAATCTGACGTTTGTACCAAAAATGTCTCACTTTGGGCATTTGAAAAGGTGGCAACCCTATTGCTATATTTGGATCTGGTAGCATTAATAGATACGCATGCAGTCCTACAACTACAGACCTATTTATAAAGCCCGCATCTCTTTGAAATTGAGGGATCTATGATCATGCCATACACTAATAAGACGCATATAGAGTCCCATAATTAAAGACCTATACATACAGTCAAATTCTAGATCCACATCTCTTTCAAATTGAGAGATGCATGACTAAGACACACTTTGTTTTTATACATCATTCAATATGCATGAAGCAAGTTTCTTGCTTTTATATCTAATTGTATACTTTTTGAGGCCAGCCAATCAAATCAAATCTGTTACATCTGAGCAAAGAATGCAAGCTGACTTATAGCATAAACTTTATTAGTAGATTTCAATATACTTTCTAGTTATTACTTTCAGTCTTCTAAAATATATCTTATTACGCTTTTAATTGTTTATATTGCATTGCTGACCCCTCTTTAATTTCCAGATGCTTATAAATGCCTTTTTTTAATATTTTTAGATCATACTCCTTTCACAGAATGATATTTTCTTGATGTTTTTTAACATTTATCAAGGTCCAGTATCATTCTTATATCAAAAGAAAAGTGTTTAACCATTCCTGGTTTTACTGTCTGTTGTCTAAAAATTATACAATTTATCTAATTATCCACAAAAAGGACAAGGTGATTTGGCAATATACTTTCCTGCTTTTCTCATGGGTCATGAAGAAAATTCCCTGTGAAACTTCTGCCACATTTTGCACATTTATGGTCTATCACATGTGGGTTTTCCCACAGTATGCGAGGGAACACATCCTTACAAAGCTTTTGCCACAAGTGGTGCATTCATATGGTTTCACACTTTCTATGTTTTTCCATGAGAGGCACGGAGACTTTCTTTAGTCAGCACATTGTTGCTGTTTATGAAATCAATGGTTCTTTAATCCATGATTTTTAGTGCTCTCAGCACTGATCCTCACATTTAAATTTCTGTCAGTGTTTAGGTTTTTAATACCATGAGAGGAATGGATACCATTTCTGGTTGAGGTATAGTTAAATACGCAATCCTTCAGTGTTTAATATTTGCCAAGACTGCTGTTTTCAGCACCTGCACCATATCCAGAATTACCTTCTTATGTATTAGTCTGGCTGTATATTTAAGTGCGCTTAGGAATGCTTTGTTGTTAGGACAGCTGTTCTTACTCGTATTGGAATCACATTAGGACAGCTGTTCTTACTCGTACTGGAATCACATTAGGACAGCTGTTCTTACTCGTATTGGAATTACATTAGGACAGCTGTTCTTACTCATACTGAAATTACATTAGGACAGCTGTTCTTACTCATATTGGAATTACATTAGGACAGCTGTTCTTACTCATATTGGAATTACATTAGGACAGCTGTTCTTACTCATATTGGAATTACATTAGGACAGCTGTTCTTACTCATACTGAAATTACATTAGGACAGCTGTTCTTACTCATATTGGAATTACATTAGGACAGCTGTTCTTACTCATATTGGAATTACATTAGGACAGCTGTTCTTACTCATATTGGAATTACATTAGGACAGCTGTTCTTACTCATACTGAAATTACATTAGGACAGCTGTTCTTACTCATATTGGAATTACATTAGGACAGCTGTTCTTACTCGTATTGGAATCACATTAGGACATCTGTTCTTACTCATATTGGAATCACATTAGGACAGCTGTTCTTACTCATATTGGAATTACATTAGGACAGCTGTTCTTACTCATATTGGAATTATATTAGGACAGCTGTTCTTACTCATAATGAAATTGCATTAGGACAGCTGTTCTTACTCATATTGGAATTACATTAGGACAGCTGTTCTTACTCATATTGGAATTACATTAGGACAGCTGTTCTTACTCATATTGGAATTACATTAGGACAGCTGTTCTTACTCATATTGGAATTACATTAGGACAGCTGTTCTTACTCATATTGGAATTACATTAGGACAGCTGTTCTTACTCATACTGGAATTACATTAGGAGAGCTGTTCTTACTCATACTGAAATTACATTAGGACAGCTGTTCTTACTCATACTGGAATTACATTAGGACAGCTGTTCTTACTCGTATTGGAATTACATTAGGACAGCTGTTCTTACTCGTATTGGAATTACATTAGGACAGCTGTTCTTACTCGTATTGGAATTACATTAGGATAGCTGTTCTTACTCATATTGGAATTACATTAGGACAGCTGTTCTTACTCATATTGGAATTACATTAGGACAGCTGTTCTTACTCATATTGGAATTACATTAGGACAGCTGTTCTTACTCATATTGGAATTACATTAGGACAGCTGTTCTTACTCATACTGGAATTACATTAGGACAGCTGTTCTTACTCATACTGAAATTACATTAGGACAGCTGTTCTTACTCATACTGGAATTACATTAGGACAGCTGTTCTTACTCATATTGGAATTACATTAGGACAGCTGTTCTTACTCATACTGAAATTACATTAGGACAGCTGTTCTTACTCATATTGGAATTACATTAGGACAGCTGTTCTTACTCATATTGGAATTACATTAGGACAGCTGTTCTTACTCATATTGGAATTACATTAGGACAGCTGTTCTTACTCATATTGGAATTACATTAGGACAGCTGTTCTTACTCATACTGAAATTACATTAGGACAGCTGTTTTTACTCATATTGGAATTACATTAGGACAGCTGTTCTTACTCATATTGAAATTACATTAGGACAGCTGTTCTTACTCATATTGGAATTACATTAGGACAGCTGTTCTTACTCATATTGGAATTACATTAGGACAGCTGTTCTTACTCATATTGGAATTACATTAGGACAGCTGTTCTTACTCATACTGAAATTACATTAGGACAGCTGTTCTTACTCATATTGGAATTACATTAGGACAGCTGTTCTTACTCATACTGAAATTACATTAGGACAGTTGTTCTTACTCATATTGGAATTACATTAGGACAGCTGTTCTTACTCATACTGAAATTACATTAGGACAGCTGTTCTTACTCATATTGGAATTACATTAGGACAGCTGTTCTTACTCATATTGGAATTACATTAGGACAGCTGTTCTTACTCATATTGGAATTACATTAGGACAGCTGTTCTTACTCATATTGGAATTACATTAGGACAGCTGTTCTTACTCATATTGGAATTACATTAGGACAGCTGTTCTTACTCATATTGGAATTACATTAGGACAGCTGTTCTTACTCATACTGGAATTACATTAGGACAGCTGTTCTTACTCATACTGAAATTACATTAGGACAGCTGTTCTTACTCATATTGGAATTACATTAGGACAGCTGTTCTTACTCATATTGGAATTACATTAGGACAGCTGTTCTTACTCATATTGGAATTACATTAGGACAGCTGTTCTTACTCATATTGGAATTACATTAGGACAGCTGTTCTTACTCATATTGGAATTACATTAGGACAGCTGTTCTTACTCATATTGGAATTACATTAGGACAGCTGTTCTTACTCATACTGAAATTACATTAGGACAGCTGTTCTTACTCATATTGGAATTACATTAGGACAGCTGTTCTTACTCATACTGGAATTACATTAGGACAGCTGTTCTTACTCATATTGGAATTACATTAGGACAGCTGTTCTTACTCATACTGAAATTACATTAGGACAGCTGTTCTTACTCATATTGGAATTACATTAGGACAGCTGTTCTTACTCATATTGGAATTACATTAGGACAGCTGTTCTTACTCATATTGGAATTACATTAGGACAGCTGTTCTTACTCATATTGGAATTACATTAGGACAGCTGTTCTTACTCATATTGGAATTACATTAGGACAGCTGTTCTTACTCATATTGGAATTATATTAGGACAGCTGTTCTTACTCGTATTGGAATTACATGGGATTCCTTATTGCACATTGCTCTACTTTCTTCTTGTATCTCCTGATACTTATGACTTTAGTTCTATGGAAACACAGGAGAGTGCAGTGACTGAAGGTAGGTCTTTAACAGTTACTGTTCCTTAGTCATTTTCATTGCTACAATATCACATTTCCTTGTTTCTGCTTCTCCTTGCTTTTCCTTTCTTATCTTTTGGTATTTGATGCCCCATGTGTTCACTAACTTCATTTTCCCTGATTTGTCCCGATGTTTGTAGTGCTTCTTAGCTTCTCGTATTTTATACAGTTTTCAGTTTCCTGTGCAACAACCTTGCCAAGTTATAGTGCTTTTCAGCACACAGATCCTCCACACAGTATTAAATCACAGCTTGCAGCAAGCTAGGCAACCGTTTCAAGTTCTACTATGTATATTTGTTGGTATTTCTCCCTTTTTCTACAGATTTTGTGAACCAGTCTGAATGCAGCCCATTGTCTTCAGATGCAATTATTAGCCTTTTACCTTTTGAATTAAATGTTGATATAAATTAACCTCAGCTTAGCCATTCATGCATCACATCTTAATTAATACATAATTGTCCCAGGAATCAAATTGCCTCTGGAATTGCACTTTTTCCAATTGTCTTCTAGTCACTTTTTGTTGCAACCTACTTTCTGACAAATTTCTATTTCCATACCCACTCCTTTTTGAAATGTTTCTAATAATCTAAGCCAGGTTATCATTTTAGAAGATAAACTAAGTTAGCATCTGATGTCAGCAAACATGCATTTAGTCCCACAATGGCAGACACATGGGGCAAGCCAATTTACATTTTGAGCTTCACTTTTACATATCACAACAGTTTCTGTAATTGCTTAAATCTTTCTGAAATATGCCTTCTTAAACTCTGCTTTCATTTGCTTATGCTGTACTGCTAACATTTCATCTATTCTCAGATGTTTATACACAACCTCTTGTTCCAGTTCTTTTATACCACAGGCCTCTTTCAGATTTACATCTGCTAGTTACTTCAGTGTTTTCTGCTGTAAGAGTTGCACTCCCATGTTTTTCAGGGTCAAATGTTATTACTATATTTTCAGAAAAAAATAAATAACAATTTGCAGTAGCACTTCTGCTTGCTCTCTCAGCACCTACAAAGGCCTCCTGTAGTCCATATGGAGTCATCTGGTTTAGTACCATACTTAACTATGGTTTAAATGTTTTAGCAGCCCTGTTGTTCCTATCAATATTGGAACTTCCTGGGCATCTTTATTCCACGTTACTCTCATTTATGCTTGCATATCTGGTATTTTATAACTTTAAGTCTTTAGTATGAACAGGGCTCCGGATGGAGAGATAAGTCAGCAAGCAAAGGTGAGTAGTATTGCTAGAACTGAATTCATCCCAAAGTCTTGGTGAGTACCTGCACAAGGTGAACACTGTGTGGATTGTCTCATGGTATACGAGACTTTGTTTGCTTATAAAATGTTTGGCACACATTGTACACTTATATAGTGTGGATTTTTCCATGTCGAGTGAGGGATGTTTTCCACCTAAATTTTCTGTCACATATTGCACATTTATATGGCATCTCCTCTATGTGGGTTTTATTGTGGGATGTGAGGTGCCAGTTCTTTATGAACCTTTTGCCACATGTGGCACATTTATACGGTCTGTCACCAGCGTGTTGTTTCTCATGGTCTATGGCGTCCATCTTCAACTTAAAACTCTTGTTACAAGTGACACACTTATATGGCCTGTCATCAGTGTGAGATTTCTGATGATGTAAGAGAGTCAGCTTATACTTAAATGTCTTGTCACACATTGCACACATATATGGCTTGTCCTCAGTATGAATTTTAGTATGAGATACAAGACCAGAGCTCCTTATAAAAGTCTTATCGCATATGGTACATTTGTATGGTCTATCACCACTGTGTTTTCTCTCATGGCATAACAATGTCCTCTTTATCCTAAAACTTTTGTCACATGTGGCACATTTGTATGGTTTTTCACCACTGTGGGTTCTCTCATGGTTAATGAGTTCACTCTTCCACATAAAGCTTTTGTCGCATGTGGTACACTTGAATGGTTTCTTCCCACTGTGGGTTTGTTCGTGGCATGACAGATGGCTCTTGACTTTAAAACTCTTGTTACACGTGGCACACCTATATGGCCTGTCACCAGTGTGGGTTCTCTCATGCCCTATGAGATGACTCTTGCTTTTAAAACTCTTAGCACACATGTTACACTTATGTAGCCCATCACCTGTGTGGATTTTTTCATGGTAAGTGAGTTGGCTCTTGCAATAAAAATTCTGATTACATGTTACACATTTGTATTTCTTCTCCCCGGTGTGCATTTTCTCATGATATGCAAGCTTATACTTCCATAAAAACCTCTTGCCACATTTAACACATTTATATGGCTCACTCTCATTGTGAGTTTTCTCGTGATAAGTGAGTAGGCACTTCCATATAAAACTCTTGTCACATGTGGCACATTTATAAGGCTTTTCTGGTTTTAATGTCTCCAAACCTTTAGGGTTTTCCTGTTCTGTGTGGATTTTCTTATGTACTGCAAGGTAGGGCTTCTGAGAAAAGCCCTTACTACCTTCTGCAAAGCTGCAGTGTTTCACTCCTGGCAAACTATTTTCCTTTTCACAGACTTCTTTAATTCCTTCATATGTCTTGTGGTTATGGTACATCTTTGTAGTAGATGTCTCCCAGGCATGGGTCTGATAGGGTGTTACAAAGCCACCAGGAAATGTGAAGCTCTTCACATAATTAGAGCTGTGTAATTTATTCACTTCATCAGTCTGTAGATTCATTTGGAGTTCATTCTCCTGGCTAAACGTTCTGTCATATTCTATATGTTTATGGAATCTATCTATGTTCTGAATTAAATCACATCTTGTAGTACATGCCTGATTTGTGAAGTTTCTGATACACTCAGAATCTGAATGTTTCTTCTGCAATGGCATTTCAAGTGGACTTATGCAGCAATGGGTGACCCTGCAGACTTAAAGAGAAGGTTAATAATTTCTTACCAGAACATGTAAATTGCCTATATAAAACATGGTTTCCTTTAAGTAAAGCATTATGATAGCAAATGTGTATAACAATGTCATCACAAGTACTGTTACTTACCTTTTTAACTAAACAATATCCTCAATGAACAGTAATTCTTGGTCTAAAATGTAACCTTTGACAGCCAAGTATACCAGAGTGATATATAGATAACCATCCTTAATACCCTTGTCTATACACAATTTTCAGATTTCTGTAACTACGGCCACCACATGCCCGAACCTCTCTAACACACTTCCTGTTCAGTTTCTGACAAATATCAGTTCTGAGTGTCTTGTCATAACTGGAAAAGTAATAGAGTATCATATTCTTCTGATCATTTCATACGTGTTCTCATTAGAACATGAAAGAAAATATAAATTATTAAGAACACTGATATAAGTTTGACAAATGTAGTTTCGTGAATGAATATTAACAGAAAGTGTCATAATTTATCACACAATGGAGGATGAAAATTCTATAATTAAAAGCACTGGCTTGAATATATGTAAGAGAAGAAATTATTTTTAGCAAATTTTGTCAGGACAGCAAATTTTCTGAGGACTGGAAAGGGGCATATAAAAATCTTTGTAATAAATGGAAGATAAAAGCTATAAACAATTTGTTTGCCTTTAAATGTAGAACATTCATGGCAACAATGATAAAGAAATGGATTATTAGAATATTTTAATTATTTTACTTTTTGCTTGATAATTGGGTTAGTGGATTGTTTCACAAACGTTTTTGGCCCTTATCAGGGCCATATTGCAGTTACAGTACAAGTAACCTTAACAGACATCTGCTAAATAACAAACATTTACAATTATATATGAAAGAAAATAAAAGAAATTTTGATTAGGGTAATTTGGTAAGATACATATGTGCATTAAGGTATACACATAGGTAGAAGAAATCTACTACTAAATAAAAAAATATTCAACAGGTCGCTCAAGGATCTATATCATTCAAGGCTTGAATGGGGCAAAAACATTCTGACCAGCATCTCTAAAACATGTACAGACATTTAGTAGGCCCATACATTCCTTCAATTTTGTCTTAAAAAGAGAGATTTTTCCTAAGGTAGTAATTTCCTGATAGACTGTTCCTTTCAACAGGGTCACGCTCATAGACTTTTCACAAGTGATTAATGAGAAGGGGAGGCCTGTAAAGTTCAACTGAAGAATTGCTTCTAAGGGGATATGATGAATCAACCATGTTTAATTTGTTTTCTGGGGTCGGCAGTAACTTTCATTAAACAGCTTAAAAGTAAACATGTTTAGAAGAAAGCTAAATCTAGAGGATAGTAAGTCATTTACTTAATTCAGTAATTCCAGATAAAATAAAGAGCACAACGTTGCGAGTCCACAATACTGTTTTAATATTAAAAATAATAAACCAAAGTTGTTGAGCGCTTTCATCAACTAGTATGACTTCTTCAGAACAAGTTACCATTGAAAATGTTCACATTTAAATACATGTTGCTGGTTAGTCATTGGTTCTAATCCAACCAATTCCATCAATGAAAAATCACAACTCCTGAATATGTAAACACCAGTTAATTAAAATAGAATAAAATTATTTTACTCAGTAATGAATATAAAAAATCAAATATTCTCAAGACATAAATAATATAAAATACTAGTCCATTACATGAACTCATCATAACAAAAAAGTATGTATAAATATGTTCACAAATATGTTTACAAATGTCTTTGATATTGCTAAACTGAGTCTTCCTTTTCCTTGAGAATTGGCATTATAGTGATATGCTCGTTGAGCCCTGGTGGATAATCAGCAGCTAGCCTTAATTGCCACAATAGCTCCTTTTTGTACAATACATTTTGCCAATCCCCACCCCTTGCTTCCACTGTTACAAATTCAAGTATACCAAACTTAAAACATGTAAACTTGGTACATAAAATACTGTGTTTGTATAATGCATTAGTATCTTTGTTGTTTTTAATATCATAAAGATGTTCATATATTCTAGTTTTGAACATTCTCTCTGTCTTCCTATATAAAAGGAAGAACAGGTGTTGCGCCTAGCTATATAAACTAATTTGCTGGAGCAACAATTGCCACTTTTTAAAAAAACATGACTTTTGTTTTTATTATCAAGAGAAATAGAAGTATCTTGTAGTATATAAGGACAATAGGAGCACCTGCCACAAGGTTTACTTCCACATCTTTTACCCTGTTTATTGTTAGAAACAAAACCTGCCTCTAACAAGGACTTCATGTTACGTCCTACCTTTGTAGTAAATATGGGTTTATCACCCAGTATACGGAATATCTCATTATTTGTTTTAAAGATATTCCAATTTTTTGTCAGGATTCCTTTAATCTGAGAATACAAAGGACTATATTGCACTACGCAAGCTTGTTGGAAGTTAGGTGTATCCTGAACTATCATAGCAGTAGATTTGTTATCAGATCCATTTCCACCAGTGCCTAATAAGGATATATAAATGTCACCCCATTTATTAAGTACATCCATAAGTATAGGATCAATGAAGTTTCCTGGATACCCTCTTTCTAAAAACATATCCCTTAGATTTTTAAACTCTGTTATAACATCATTTTTATCAGTTGTCATCCTAGCTATTCTTATAGCCTGACCCTTTATAATACTTTTTTTCTGATGAATAGGATGGTGACTAGTATAATGCAAGTAGTTATTACAAAATGTGTTTTTACGGTAGATTTTGGAGATGAAACCATCCTGGCCTTTAATGATCTTAGTATCCAGGAAATTAATTTCTTGTTTATCAAACTGATAGGTGAACTTTAAATATTCTGTAGTTTGATTCAAATACTGAACAAACTCAGTTATTTGTTCTTGACATCCTTTCCATAAAATAAAAATATCATCCAAAAATCTGCCGTAATATATAACAGTGGTGGAAAATAATTCATTTTGAAAAATATACTTATGTTTCCAACCCAGGAGAACTAAATTTGCATACAAGGGAGCGCAGGCTGCACCCATAGCCACCCCTTTGAGCTGCTAAAATTATTCTCCTTCAAAAAATATGTAATTATTTTCTAATATAACATTCATTAGTTCACATATAAGCAATACTTCATCTGGGGTCAAAGATGAATAAGTGAAAAGTACATCCTCAAACAAACATAAACCTTCTGCTTTAGGAATACAAGAAAAAAGGTCCTGCACATCTATAGTAAGAAAGAAAATGTCAACTGACCATAATTCTTTGTTAATTTGTCCTAAAAAATCCCATGAGTAATTTGCTGGAGCAACAATTGCCACTTTTTAAAAAAACATGACTTTTGTTTTTATTATCCCCATAAGTGGGGGAATTTATTCATAATATGCTTCAATTTTTTATCCACATATACTGCTATATTATGCGTTTTGGAACCTGCAGCTGCTACGATAGGTCTAAACGGTGGCTTTTTTAGGTTCTTGTGTATCTTAGGTATTCCAAAAATCACTGGAATCTTGGGATATTTATTCAGTAGAAAATCATAGTCATCCTTAGATATTCTCTGGTCCATTAAATATTCATATAGATAACTATCTAGTCTATGATATGAAATATGTATTTCATTTTTGGAACACAAAGAATAACTGTCTGCTTCAAATAGTATATTTTCCATATCATTGGTATAATCTTCTGAACTATATAAGACAACCCCACCTCCTTTGTCAGGTGTCATAATTCTTATACCCTTGTCTTCCTTTAAGGTCTTTAAGAGGTTCCTTTCTTCAAGATTTAAGTTAGTAAATAATCTTCTTTTCTCTCCCCATACTTTACATAAATCATCTTTAACTAATTTTTCATAAGCAGTAACTAACGGATGCAATGGAGGATTGAATGTACTACTTCTCTTAAGAATATCTTTCGATTCTACTCTAGAGGGTTTGCCCGAAAACATAATATTCAGATTTAATTTCCTTAGATATAGCTGTAAATCAACCATTACTTTAGCTATATCAGGTACTTTAGTTGGAACAAATTTAAATCCTTTGGAGAATAAAGAGAAGAGTTCTTTGGTAACAAGAACCTCAGAATAGTTATATATATTAAAGATATTTAAACTATATTGGATATTATCTATACATTGTATTTGAACTGTAGGATCTACCACTTGGTGTACCCGTGGTTCTGCTGTGTTGCCCTGCTGTAGGTTTTGTACATCCCCTGTCTGCGATTTGCTATTCTCTCCGAGCGTCTTGGAAGCGGAAAATCCTGAAAGTCAACTGGATAGTCCGACTCAACTTCCCTGAAATTTTCACTATGTAGTTCAAAATTAAAGTTAGAGTTAGGTTTGGTCCTCTCACCCTTTTCATTTGCTGCATTTTCTCTTTCATGAAAAACTAGTTTATCAGTGGGATATACCTTGTGCAGTTTATACTGTCTAACATCTCTATCTAACTTCTTAGCTTTTTTCTTGAAAATATTTTCACATTTTTGATCCACCCTGCTAATGATTTTATAATACAAATTCTCATACTGTGCAAATAATAAATCAGTGATGATTTTTTCATTTAATATATTCACTTCATCGCAAAGACTTGTTTCCATAGCCTCATAAAAGGAGACAGTTTTACCTAATAATTCCAAACCCCATTTGTTAAACATATCAATAAATATCTTAACAGTGTCAGTGTCATAATAAATTCCATAAGGAAACGTAAAGACTCTTAGTCCCTGTGGAACTATTTGTCTTTTGATGCATTCATTTAAATAACACACTTCCATTTGACACATTTTAAGCTTAAATAATTTCTTCTCAAAAGCATAAATCATGTCTCTTAATGATTCAAAATTATGCTGTCCAGTTTCCCTGTTAACCAGTGTTCCATTGTTCCATTTGGGGCTGGTAACAGCAAAAGTAAAATGTTTTTGAAGCATTCTGACCAGCATCTCTAAACCATGTACAGACATTTAGTAGGCCCATACATTCCTTCAATTTTGTCTTAAAAAGAGAGATTTTTCCTAAGGTAGTAATTTCCTGATAGACTGTTCCTTTCAACAGGGTGACGCTCATAGACTTTTCACAAGTGATTAATGAGAAGGGGAGGCCTGTAAAGTTCAACTGAAGAATTGCTTCTAAGGGGATATGATGAATCAACCACGTTTAATTTATTTTCTGGGGTCGGCAGTAACTTTCATTAAACAGCTTAAAAGTAAACATGTTTAGAAGAAAGCTAAATCTAGAGGATAGTAAGTCATTTACTTAATTCAGTAATTCAGTAGAATAGCTAAAATGTTTGGGGAAGCTGCCAAGGTTGATAAATCTTAGATTTTTTTTTTCAGTTGACTGCAGGATTGCAGTGTTGTGGCCAGATAAAGAGGCAATAATGGATAAAGTGCATTCAGTTCTTGTGATTAATATATTAATGACTAAAATTATAGCAATTATTATTATAGCTAATAATAGAAATCGTAACAGTAATATCCTCTCATCAGCACTCTTTATCGATCTCTCAAAAGCTTTTGACATGATTAACCACACCCTTCTTATTAACATTCTAGAGTCCCTTTCCCTTGATATTCTGGCTATCCAATGGTTCAAGTCCTACCTTAGCAACAGACAACAAGCAGTTCTCTGGGAGCAGAACCTTTCATCCCTCCTGCCAGTCACCCTTGGAGTCCCTCAGGGCTCTATTCTAGGACCTCTCCTTTTTTCACTAGTCATTAATGACCTGCACATAGCAATTCCTCAAGCCACCTGTATACAATATGCAGACGATTCAACAATCATATGCTCAGCTAACTCCCCCTCAGAACTATATTCTTCAACTCAGAAGGTATTCAACATAATTGAGACTTGGTTCTTAAAGCGTTGCCTCCTTCTAAAAGCTAAAAACAAAGCTCCTACTCTTTGCATCTACTAGTAAGTCCTCCCCAATAGACTTCTCAATTAGTTCTAACAGCGGTACCCTCATATCCCCACACTCCACAGCTAAACTGCTAGGAATTACTATTGATAATAACCTTAACTTTGACAGCCATATAAATAACACTATAAAATCTGTAAACAAAAAAACTTGGCTCCTTATACAGAATCAAACCCTTCCTAACACAATCAGCAAGAACCAAAATTGCTCACTCTCACTTAATCTCTACTCTTCTTTATGCCTCACCCATTTACTCTAATCTAAAAAAAAATAACCTTAGCAAATTAACTAATTCCTACAATAGTACTACCCGATTTGCTACTGGTAATCCCTTTAGAACCCACTACTGTCTGAACCTACTGCAACTAGGCTGGCTAGAACTACAAAATCTTCTGGTATTTACGCAACTCACCATTGCCCACAAGCTATTTTACCAACCTAACAATACTCCTATACTCTCTAACCTCATCATCCCCTACAAAAACCTTCACTCACTATGCTCCTCTAGCAAACTTCTAGCCACCATAACAAAGTTCAACAACAAAGCAGGTGATTCCTTGTTCTCGAACACTGCAGGTAAACATTGGAACCACTTACCTATAGAACTTACCTTACTTCCCTCTCTGCCTCTTTTTAAACAAAACCTCAAAAACCACCTGAAGATCCATTAGTTATGCCTGCAGCAGTCCTGATTAATCCTCTCTTTCTATACTTCTCACCTCTCTCTCTCACTTTTCTTCCTCAATCCTGCAGCTTATCCCTGTAAGGACTGAGCTGTAACTACCTATTGTACTGTACTGTTCTTACCTATGTATTATACGATTTATTGATTTTGTCAAATTTTGTCTGACACTGTTTAGCAGTCCTATCTTTTATCCTTTATAGTGTGTATACATTGTTTTGTATATTCTGTTGTGCATATATTGGAGCTTTTCTCCCCGGGCCTCTACTGAAAATGGAAATATATCCAGCTAGACTAGCCCGGTTAACAAATGTAAAATAAATAAAATAACATTTGGAATAAGATGCAAAATGCTCTCGGTGATCTTTAGTTACCATTCTACTTCGGTAGTAGTAGGTCTGTAGATTATACAAAGAAACTGTTTCATTTAATAAACCCCCAATATATATTTCCTGTTTAGAAAAATGGAGTATAGTACTTACTGACTCCACTAACATGTACAGAAACACTTGCTAATCTTCTAACATTATCAAAATCATCACTGATTTAATAATATCGATAGTTAATTTGTTCTTAGCTAGCCAATTCCAAATTAAGGCAAAGTCATTTTGTAGCAATGTAGTTAACTGCAGAGAGGACCTATGGGCGGAAGTAAATAATGACGTCTGCATACATTGTAATGCTTAGGTGAGGTATGTCCTGTGGAAAGGTTATTTACATACAGTGAAAAGACAAATTATTTATTTATTTTATTTTTATTTTACATTTGTTGACCGGGCTAGTCTAGTTGGATACATGTCCTTTTTCAGTAGAGGCCCGGGGAGATAAGCTCCAAGACATGTCAAATGATACAGTGAATAAATTACATAGAGTTGTACTGGGTCCTAGGGAAGTAAAACTGGCAAATACCTGTTAAACGACAGGAAAGGGAAGTTACAGTAAACAGAGTTCAGCCAAATTAAAGGAGGGCTACTGAGAGAGTACCAGAGAAGCACTGTCTTCACTGATCCTTTTCACTGCTTACAAAACTGATATACCAAACAGCCTAATATTTAAGGAACACTGTTTGCTGTTGACAACATGATATGGAAACATGCTGAAGTACAAGAAGCTTTAAAATAAAGAATGACTTTGTAAAACTGGAGAAATAATCAGAAATATGGCAAATGCAATGCAATGTAGAGCAAAATATCTGAGAAGCAAGACCTCAGGGAAGGTTACACATTAAAAAGGCAGCAGTACAAAACTGTGACATTAACTGTTACAGTTCTCTCAGGTGACAGAAAGGTAAACAAGCAATGTGGACAATAAGAAAGATACAGAGGTGCACAGGAAGAGATAAACAGCCAATATAAAGCAAACCATCATCCCCGTTTATAAAGTAGGCATTTATTATCTATCAATAATCAAGGAATCTTGAAGAAAGGCGGTAGAGGGGCCATAAATGAACCCAGAGTAATTTATCCCTTATTATCACTTTTAAAAATGCATCACATCACGAAAATATAAAACAAAGGTATGAGACAGATGGGTTGAGGAGACACTTAGCAGCACTTTTTCAGAAAGTATGCTGCATGATAGGGAACATTTACGAGCATTCTTATGTGAATGATTGGAAAATAAGGTAGTGCTCAATGGGATCTGCAGGTTTTATCTGGGAAGTAGTGAATTCTTCAGACTTGGTAGATGAGGAGGTTTCTATCAATCATTTAAATCTGTCTATCTATAAGGAGCACAAGAGAATGACCTGGCTGGGACCGAAGATAAAGGTATTTGCTATAACAATAAATAAGCCTAACAGTACTCTCTTTTACCAGAGAGATCATTTTATTCTACAAGCAGTATTTACATAAGCAGAGCTCATAAACAGATAGATTCCTGGTACATTACTGCCTTTCTCTAGTAAGTATGGAAATGCAGCACAAAAGTGGAGCAGAAAATGAATGGCTGAGGCTCTAAAACACTAATCCAGCTAATTTAGCTAGATGCCAAACTCATCTTCTCCAAGAAGACAGTGTTATCTGTAACGGCAAATAGAACCTTTAATTTACTCCCAGCACTAGTAAGAAGTGCAGGTATTATAAGTACATTCTGAATCATCCGCTAATCATGCATACTAACAAGGACGTGTCTTAATGTAGGGGTGTACTCAGTAAGAAGTGCAGGTATTATAAGTACATTCTGAATCATCCGCTAATCATGCATACTAACAAGGACGCATCTTAATGTAGGGGTGTACTCAGTAAGAAGTGCAGGTATTATAAGTACATTCTGAATCATCCACTAATCATGCATACTAACAAGGATGCGTCTTAATGTAGGGTTGTACTCAGTAAAAAGTGCAGGTATTATAAGTACATTCTGAATCATCCGCTAATCATGCATACTAACAAGGACGCGTCTTAATGTAGGGGTGTACTCAGTAAGAAGTGCAGGTATTATAAGTACATTCTGAATCATCCGCTAATCATACATACTAACAAGGACACGTCTTAATGTAGGGGTGTACTCAGTAAGAAGTGCAGGTATTATAAGTACATTCTGAATCATCCGCTAATCATGCATACTAACAAGGACACGTCTTAATGTAGGGGTGTACTCAGTAAGAAGTGCAGGTATTATAAGTACATTCTGAATCATCCGCTAATCATGCATACTAACAAGGACATGTCTTAATGTAGGGGTGTACTCAGTAAGAAGTGCAGGTATTATAAGTACATTCTGAATCATCCGCTAATCATGCATACTAACAAGGACATGTCTTAATGTAGGGGTGTACTCAGTAAGAAGTGCAGGTATTATAAGTACATTCTGAATCATCCGCTAATCATGCATACTAACAAGGACATGTCTTAATGTAGGGGTGTACTCAGTAAGAAGTGCAGGTATTATAAGTACATTCTGAATCATCCACTAATCATGCATACTAACAAGGACACGTCTTAATGTAAGGGTGTACTCAGTAAGAAGTGCAGGTATTATAAGTACATTCTGAATCATCCGCTAATCATGCATACTAACAAGGACGCGTCTTAATGTAGGGGTGTACTCAGTAAGAAGTGCAGGTATTATAAGTACATTCTGAATCATCCGCTAATCATGCATACTAACAAGGACGCGTCTTAATGTAGGGGTGTACTCAGTAAGAAGTGCAGGTATTCTAAGTACATTCTGAATCATCCGCTAATCATGCATACTAACAAGGATGCGTCTTAATGTAGGGGTGTACTCAGTAAGAAGTGCAGGTATTATAAGTACATACTGAATCATCCGCTAATCATGCATACTAACAAGAACGGGTCTTAATGTAGGGGTACACTCTTTTCTTTCCTAATTTATAACATGCCTATCACACTAAGCATATGTCCAGCTAGATCAGAAAGAAAAAAATCCCCTTTGTGGTACTTATCTGGGTCCCTGGAGGATAGTCGACTTATGGACTACACACACAGCAAAAGCACTGCAATGCAATGCTAAACGCATGGGACAAAGAAGCTGAAGGTGGTGTTCACTAATGCAATCTTTATACTACTGAAGTGCTCACATCTGCATAGGAGGGCAGCAGATAAAAGCACTGAGGAGCATAAAACTCTGTAAAACTGTCCAGCTTTGACTCTGAACTACCAGTAAGGAAGATATTCCCCACGACTGCAACAGTAAATACAGCAATGAACATGCTGCAGTCTTTTCAGCGTGCAGACTACATCACTTTTGATAACTATTAGGTGTTATTCTCTAATTGCAATTTCTTCTATGATTTTCATGTCTGAGTATTTACAAGACCAGTCATTTTTTATTAAGCTTATCATCAGACAAAAGCCATCGACTTATTTTGCTACTCAGGCAAAACCATGATTTTTCTATTATGAATAATTTACAACCAATTCACACACCACATACACATTTATCACAAAGTGCAAAAAAAACCCACGTGAACAATACAAATCTGTTCATATATGTCTAACAAATATAATACAGGCTGTACCCATTTGTTACATAATTAGATGGAAATTACTGAAAGAGTTTAGAGGAAAGGAACTTCTTTTTCTATAAACCTTCTAAGTAAAAAAAAAATAAGTTTCTTTGCTGTAAAACAATTCATTCAAGAATTACAACACATGGACCAGCTAGTAACAACTGCAGTTTTAAGTATGCACTAAAAATGGGCTTGGTTCCAACATGGCCTTCTGTAAAATCAGGACATTACCCTTTCGTCAAATTATATGCAAAGTCACTTTACCCAGGTACAGTGCACCACAGTACAGTGCTTTCACTGCACAGATATGCAACTCTTAGAGCTATATACCACATCATAAATTAGAAACGGAATTTCCTACAATAGATGTTACTGTGCATCTTCAACCTCCACTTATTTTGATCAGCTGCAAGTTCTCACCGCATACCAAAGATACAGCTTACCTGGCCTCTCCTTTTCAAAGTCTCTCTTTAGCAGTCTTCACCTTCTGATATCAACTTCAAATCCTTCAAAAAAAACAATTAACATAAAAAAACCCTCATTGTAGCCTCCAAAATAAATCTGTACCAAAAACATCTTCAAAACATCAGCAGAAGCATCTCCACTGCTTCCTTCCTTCTTAACTTCTCCCCACATTAAAACCCTTTATGGCTGTCTCCAGAAATAAACTGGAAAAGTCATTACATCTTGCATATTCTCCCAAGGGTTTCCTTTTAATCTCAGCATGACTTAGTTTTATAAAGATGTTTCAAAACTCTCCTGTCACTTCGCCACATTTTTTTTGCAAAAAATTCCCTTGTCTAATTCCCTTTTGTTACTAAATTTCCAGAAACTTCTAATGGAAAAATCTCTTCTAGTTACTATAAGAAGACCCAATCAGAAGAAAAAAACAACCATTGTCTTTTATTTGTTACATATTTTAAATTTCTTATTTTTATATTTTTTCTTTAAGGAAAATATTTCATTTGACAGGGAGAACGTGTAAGTGTACCTTACTATAGTCTGGAATTTTCTCAATTGAAAGAAAAAAAATGTATATTTATATTAGTTTTACTTGCCAGTAATATAAAAAAACAAGTTGTTAGAATGTAAAGCAGTTCAGGATAATAATGGATTTCTCTTCTTTTTTGCTTGCTGAAATATGGTATCCATATCTTTTGCACAAGAGCATTATACAGTATGAAGTACTTCTGTACAAGGTGTAACAAGAGCGGAATGAGCGGTGCATGGTTTTGAACCTGGGGCACTTAGCTCAAGGGACTGTAATTGAGGGGAACACTTTGGATTAAAATACGGAAGTATAAGATCATAAAGTAAAAGCTGTCTCACTAGTACGGTGATACTAAGCAGTATCAGTGATGACAGAAGGGCTGTTAAATCATATACCTCCACTTACACATGACAGCAAAAAAAAGTCAGATTCAGGGTAAAGTGCTACACTGGACTTTAAATAGTTATTGCTATAAAGCTAAATGCCCACTTCAGAGCATTATGATATTTTTATTCAATCAGTTCAGGTTTACAGTTTGAGACGGTTCTAAACTAACAAGACTATCCCCACAGGTAACATCACCATTATTAAATCACCCATTTAATGGGCAAACATCCCGGTTCATCTGGTGAAGAACAACATTTATCCTATTAGATTTATTTATTTTTTAAAGAAGACGAGTGAATGCTGGAAGTACTATTCTTACTATCCTCTGGCCATACAAATGTATAATAGATATATTTTTCATACTCTGTCTTTGATATATCCATCCCTTCCCCGGTCTACAACTCCAAATAATTAGTGCTGTTCCCATAAACGTGACATTCTTATATGGAGTCTTGGGAATAATGACTATGTTGTGATTATTTTGGTTATCAATGTACAGAAGATGCTCTGCTCTAGTCAGTGACAAAAGCTTTTTCCCTTCATAGCATAAAATCCAGGTTAGTGTTGTAACAACTAAGTAAATATGGAATTAACATATAGGTTGGCTGTTCAAGATAATCTCAAAAGGTTTTGCAAATTTCACAGTGCTTAAACAGCTGCAAATTCTGTGAAGGCAGTAAGCTAATTTGGAGCAGATGAAAAGACAAAGTATGTCCAAAGAACATACATTTTGATTTGAGGACATTTAGGTAAAGACCAAAGTGAACCATGTTTGACAAGCTTAATCTGTGATGAAGAATTAAGTGCATGACAGACACAGAGGAGCCTGAAAACGTCACTGCTGGGTTATCTGCAACATGCGTTAACCCAGTAAGACCACAGTGCTTCAACATGCCATTCACAAAGAAGGAATACAGAAGTGGTCCAAGCACAGAACTGTGTGGAACATCCAACGGGTGAAGAAAACAGGGAGGTAATATTATCTCATAGGTTCACAGAAGTAATAGACTAGCTGCCCTTCTAGGCCATTTCAAGCCTAACCAATTCCCTTTTTGTGGTCACGTAGTTACCTCATCTAACAGTGGCCTCAGCCAGAGACCTCCTTTGAGATAGGTGCTAAATCAGCAGGTAGTAATCAGACAGGTGCTAAATCACCAGGTAGTAATCAGACAGGTACTAAATCACCAGGTAGTAATCAGACAGGTGCTAAATCACCAGGTAGTAATCAGACAGGGGCTAAATCACCAGATAGTAATCAGACAGGTGCTAAACTGCCAGGTAGTAATCAGACAGGTGCTAAATCACCAGGTAGTAATCAGACAGGGGCTAAATCACCAGGTAGTAATCAGACAGGTGTTAAATCACCAGGTAGTAATCAGACAGGTGCTAAATCACCACATAGTAATCAGATAGGTGCTAAATCACCAGGTAGTAATCAGACAGGTGTTAAATCACCAGGTAGTAATCAGATAGGTGCTAAATCACCAGGTATTAATCAGACAGGTGCTAAATCACCAGGTAGTAATCAGACAGGTGCTAAATCACCACTTAGTAATCAGATAGGTGTTAAATCACCAGGTAGTAATCAGACAGGTGCTAAATCACCAGGTAGTAATCAGACAGGTGCTAAATCACCAGGTAGTAACTATAGGTAGTCCAATGACTGATAGTAAAGTACAAACAACACAGCAGTATCTAAGTTCAGCACATATGCCTTCTGTTATGTTAATGAGAGATGTGTCGGGTCCATGATTATTATGAAATTCAAGTAAGGTGTCAGTAAGTCATGTTAATAAAATGACAAAGCATCAGTTCCACGACTGGTATGAAATCCAAGCTAGGAGTTAGTAAGTTGTGTTAATATAATGATAAACCTCACAGTGCACAGATTTTTTTTCAAAAATTTGCAAAAAATGACAGCTTTAAAGGAAAAAGACCAACAGTTAGTGAATTCAACTGAAACTCTGCAGATATTGAAAACACAAAGACAGTGAAACACAAATGTGATGTAATAAAGTAATGCAAAATGATCATCATTCCAAATTCCCAGGATGTGAGAGTTTTAAGAAAACATCTGTTTATGGTTGCTACTAGTTGATAATGGTACCATTGCCAGCATGGTTTTGCACTTTGTAGACAGTATTACATCAGCATGCTCTGGCATTATAGCAAGGTTGTTACATGGAAATGAGGGTATTAATGGCTCCACTGTCATTATAACTGACTGCAACTGGATTGTTCTGGGCACCAGTTCTGACATGAGCCAGCAATGCACCAGGGTTATTGATGTTTTCATTCTGGTAGCTTGTTACATAAACTGTGGTCATTAATGACATCACTGCTGGCGGAAGGGCTACTGCTAGATGATGACATAGTTAATGGCACCATTGCTGTTACGGTGGTTGTCACGTGATGCTAAGGTTTCTAATGTCATCATGTTCTACCTCTACAACAAAGCTCTTCTTGAAAATGAGATTGTTAATGTTATCAATGTTAACATGATCTGAATCTGTAGGAAATATTTTGTCCTGAAACTGGGGAGGTTAATAGCAGTATCTTCGGCATGGCCTGCTACTGTACCAGGGTCACTGCATGAAGTGGAGCTGGTTAACATTATGACTTTCAGCATGTTATTGTGGTTATGGGTGTTGGTTTATTAAACTTCACCTTTCTTCTTTTCACATGGGGTTATTCCTGTCACTTCTTCATGTTTCTTTCATTCTTCTTTGTGAGCGATATTTTGTTTTACTGAGTTTCAGCATGGTCCGATACAGTAACAGGGTGGTTTCATGAAGTTGAACTGGTTAACAGTATGACTTTCAGCATGGTCTGGTACTGCAGGAAGATTATTTCTTGAAGCAGAGGTCACTGTACCACTGTCAACATTGCCTGGGTTATGACATGAAGCTGATGTGGTTAACTGTACTGCTGTCAGTACGGACTGGTCCCATAGTAGCGATGTTAAATAAACGTAATTTTGTTGTTAGTACTGCTGTCAACATGGCCTGCTACAGATCGCCTCAGCAACATCAGTAATGTCACAGCTGCTGTCTTCTGCACTTCATAGGGCATTACCAAAACTGGCAGCATATGTCTTCTGCAGTTCATATGGCATTACCAAAACTGGTAGGATATGTTTTGCAGTTCATATGGCATTACCAAAATTGGTAGGATATGTCTTCTGTAGTTCATAGGGCATTACCAAAACTGGTAGCATTTAAATATGCTTGGAAAATCTTCCTTTCTTGCAGTATATCTTGAAGTTTTATAACGTTATATGCTTCACTATGCAGGCCACAGTAATCACTAACTCAGATTATTTTAATAATTTCAAATCCTATTGCCCATTTTTCTTTAATTATGATATCTGTTTTCTACTTCAACTTTCTTAAGAGTGGACATATGATGATGTCATATTATTATTATTTAATATTTGTTAACTCTTACTGGTTCATTCTTTCGGTGCTTTTTGACTACTATTCACTACTTGTATACGATAATATTGGCATGATTTCCAATGCAGAAATGTTTTGTGTTTCTGTTCAATGACCCTCTTTCATAAGTACATCACAGTTTGCTACAAGATATGCACATTTCTGCTACTTTTCAACTGCAGAGTCCACATTTCTAGCATTCCTTTCTCCACAGGTTACGTGAACAATCCTGTACACAGTCTTGAGCTAATATTATTTGCCTTTCATATTTGGTTAAGCTTATCTCTCTTCAGCCATTCATGAATTAAACATTAATCAACAATTAGTTATTCCAGAACGGCTTTACATCAGGCAATGCAAAGCTGGGCTTTCTAAATGTTTTCTTTTTTTTCCTCCTGGTCATGATTCTTAAATTCCTTCTTCTGTTATAGTACTTTCTGCTGCTACCTGCTTCTTGTCCAGTTCTGGCTTGAGTTTCATATTTTCTCTCTTGTTCTGCTACCAGTTTAAGATTTCCATTCTTCATGATTCAGAACATTCACTATTGTGGATATGGTGATATTTAACATATGTGTGCAGTTCTGCAGTCCGTTTTAAGGAGGTTAGGTGCCTCTTTCTTGTAGGGGGATTCACATTTTGCTTCAGAGTGATTTTTATATATCATGAGACAAATATGAAACAATTTTATTGTTTTCCTTTCTAAATGATACAATTCTTTTAGGGACCAGTAAGATGCACCAAAGCTAAATGACAACTTGTATGATAAAATACTTCTGAACTACAGAACATGAGTTTGTCTTTATCTCTTTCCCTTTTGACTTCACGTACTTGCCTCTGCTGCCTACTTTCTGTTAAAATTCATTCAGATCCAATCCTTTCTGAAATGGTTTTAATAAAGCAAGCCAGGCAGTCATCTCAGACGTGTTTCCGCTATGTTTGAATTTGATATCTACAAATATATATATATATATATAAAGAGAAAGAGAGAGAGAGAGAGTCCCACGGCTGCAGACACAGTCAATTTTAAGGACACCCATGCTTTCTTCAGAACAAGGGATATACAGTCTTACCAAAAACATGTTTTTAAATAACATTTCATAGGCATGAAAGATTGTTCTTGTTTTCCTACAGAACTGATTCAACACTTCTGGGTCTGCTTGGCAATACGATAAACTAGGGAGGTGAAGCCAACTTACAGCCTGAACTTTATTCTCAAATATCAAGGCAGTTTCTGTATTAGGTTAAAACTTTTGAAATATATTCTGTTAAGTTTAGTTCTGATTTGTTTACGTTGTATGGGTGACCCTTCACCTATTCCCATGTTTATAAACAACTATTTCTAGATGCTTATAATCACCCTCCTGTTCCAGTTCTTTTATATCACATTCCTCTCCCAGGTTTGTACTTTTGTGATCATTAAAATTTTTCTGCTGCAAATGTTGCTCTTGGACATTTATCAAGTCCAAATGTCATTCTCGTTTCATCATATGGCAAGGTTATTTTTTTTTTTTGGTGCATCTGTAGTCCAGTTTAATGAGTAAATACCTTACTGGGTTGAAGGCAAGTCAAAACAGCTGTGGGACTGAGAATTTACCCTGGGATACTGCAGAGTGCATTTTTTACAGCTCAGATAGTAATTTGCCCTTTCTATGTTCACCTGTGAAGCTGTTTGCTTTTTTTTCATAACGATTGCTATTTGTCACTGCACTGTCTATTCTTTACATCTGTAAGCAGTCTATCTATGATCCATGAACTTGGAACACTGTCCAGTGGATTTAACCAAGCCACGTTTATGTAAAGGGCTATGATCTTTGCATCAATCGCAGCGTATGTTGGTGGAAGGCAATGAGAACATATCCAAAGATGGCACACGTGTTCATTTTTAAGAATATCTATTGCTAGCCAAGCTACTGTCAGTTCAGGGTGTGCATATAAATAAATTAGAGGTAAATCATGGTGCATAGGTGTTAATTCCTATAGCAGGAGGTTGAGATCATTGAGTGGACAGGTATTTTTCCACTGGAAAATCTGTCAACTTGGTCACAAGTTGATGGTGTCTTCATTCTGTTTTATATCTGCCATCTTAACATCACTTTCTTTTGCCTCTTATTTCTCTTATTTACACACATTCTTTGTTATCTTCAACAGACACTATGGTGAGTTTTCTCTTGGGCTGTGAAAAGTGCTCTCTCAGTGAAAACTCGTCACATGTTGGACATTTCTATACATTATCTGTTTTCAATTTTACCAAATGTTTTAAGTTGTTAATGCTGTGAGAGGAAAGGAATAATTTCTAACACATCACAAAGTTAAAGAAATCAGCACTGCTTCAAACATTGATATTCTACCTTTTTATTTCGTCTTATCTTCAGGATTTTAATTCTGTAGCAATAATGCACTCACTCCCACATCCAGGAGCAGTTATTAACGTTCATTAAATTCACGCTGCTTCATTCCTTAATGTTGTTCTTTTGTATTGCATGTAGGCTGCTCCTTCCATATAAACTTCTTGTCACATGCACACGCATAAGCGTTCTTCTTTTTTAACTTCTTTAGATATTTAGTAAAATGAATGAGTGCACCCTGTTCTTTAATCAGAAGAAAAGTAAGTTCATGAAATCAGAAATACTTCAATCTTTGATATTTGCCAAGAGTATTTTTTCTTTTCTATTTTCTTTTTAACAAAAGTGCTTAGGATTTCTAATACCTTGACAGGAATAGACTTCATTCCTAAGTCATGGTACAATTAAAGTTCATGAACTTAGTATATGTTCCGTACTTGTTTTTTGTCAAGAATGCTCCTCTCGTCACCAACAATGCATCCAGAGCTGCCTATAATTCATATGTAAGTATCTGCACTGTACCATATTTAAGTATGCTACAACATTATTTTTATTCACCCTGCTGGTTCTGCTACTACTGGACTTCCCTTGGTGTCTTTGCTCCACATTGCTTTAGTTTCTGCTTGCATATCCTGGAATTTTATAGCTCTGTCTTCGCAGAACACTACAGTTATTGGATGTAACTATTTCAGTAATTAACATTCATTTTGTTCTTTAGTCTTTGACTACAAGATATGCTTTGTTTTCTTCTACTTTCTTGATTGCTGGTATTGTATGATGCCATGTGATCAGTACTTCATTTTCAAATAGTTTTTGTGGTTCATATTTCCAGTGCTTCTCAGCTACCCGTAATTCATAGTGTTTGCACAATCTTCAAACTAACAATCTTGTCAAATTACTGGCCTTTCAGTCTACAGATGCTTAGCTATTTGCTCATGCGTACAGTTGACCCTTCATCTATTTCCAAATATTTTTACATTCTCTCTTCTTCAAGTTCTTCAGTATTCTAGTCCTCTTCCAGGTAAATATTTTGTTGAAACTTCAGTTTTCCTGCAATAATATTGCTTCTGCATATCTATCAAGACCAGATGTCATATATATGTCAAAGAGAAAGTTGAAATAGTTTTATAATTATGCTTTCACTTGCTTACCTAATGACTTATACACTTTTAAAGCATCCACAAAAAAACTAGATGAGAAGTCATGGGGCAAGGTTAGTTTTTGGAAGTCAAGTTGAACCACAGCCCAGTTTGTTATGGGTTAACATGACAGCCTAACTAACAGCTGTAACTGCCTAATGAGTTAAGGGAAGGCAAAACAACAGTGGTGACAGAGAGCCAGACTGGAATATCCCTCTTTGAATTTTTATTCCTATGGTCATAATTTTACACTAATCATGAGTCAGCTGAAAAGAGGTTTGCCACAGTTTCAAGGTGACTGTTACACAACTTACCAATGCATGGTATATTTTATACATTAGTAAGCATTCTAAAATCCACAAATGTGGAATGCAGTCAATTCGTTTTGTAATCTATCCATTCCACACATAGATTCTCCCCCTTTTACAGTTCTCCATTGTGGTTTTGTTTACTAATAGATTATCATTTTCTCCATATAATTTTATTTTATTATCTTTTTGCCTTGCCACTGTGTTTATTTTTTCTTCTAAGTGACTACAAGCTCTGCCTGCATCATTTATGGTATATCACATACATACTGCTGGAAGTCAAGTTATTGGTCTACAGTTCTTGGGAAGGTCTGCAGGTTCATTTTTAAGGAGAAGTATAGTTTATCTTGTTTTTAATCATGCTGTTGTTGGTTCAGGATGTGCATATAAGTAATATTTACAAAAAGCCATTTCACTGTGGACCAACATTTATACCTTCAGCCAAAACATGGTACTACACCTGGACCTGGGGTTTTCCATTTAGAGACCTTTTTTAAATTTTTGTCTCAGTTTCTCTGGGCATTATTTCATTCCATTTCATATCCACTGTTTCTTTTCACCTTTTCTTACTGTTTCTTGTATCTCTTCTGTCCATTCAGTGTCTTTATCATTACCAGGAGCTCATAAACACTTCTCCAAAATGCTTTGACTTCTTTTTTAACTGGTACTACTATACCTGTTTTATTTCTTAATTATCTGTACAATGTTTTGGGTCATCAACAAATTGCGTGTTTAGTATTTTTCCTTTGCAGTTTAATATGTACCTTCTAACTTCTTCTGCTTGTGCTGGTATACTTAACTTGTTATTGGAGATGGTGTAAGATAAATCCTGATTTGTCTTGATTATGTTGATTTTCTCACATTTATCTTTCTAAGGGTTTCTGATTATCTATGCCCTTCTCTACAGACCACCACTGTGGGATTTCTCATGGTCTGTGAGGGTCACCTTCAACTTAAACTCTTACCACGTATGGCACATTTATATGGCTCGTCAGTCAGCCTTGTATTTCCAAGTCTTTTAGGTTTCTAATACCATGATGGGAATGGACCCCATTGCTAAGTCAGAATATAAATAAATGCATGAAATGAGTACTGTTTCAATCTTTGATGTTAGCCAGAAGTGTTCTTTGTTGCACCCACAATGTGCCCAGAACTGACACCTTCTATAATTCATATGGAGTTGGTAGCATATCTAAGAATCACTGTCAATTCTTTATTAGACCCATTGTTCTTACTACTACTGGAACCATCTAGGTACCTCTCTTCGACATTGCTCTCATTTCTGCCTACAAATCATGATATTTTATTACATTATGTCTCTCTGTATGTAAAACAATCATTAGGTGTCACAATTCCAAAGATCAAAGCTACTTTTCTCTTTTTTATAGACTGCTACATCTGTTTTTTTCTCACATCCATTTTCTGAATTGTTGGTAACAGGTGATCCCATGTGATGTACACCATCATTGTCTATAATGCCTTGTGGCTCATGTTTCCAGTGTTTCTCAGCTACTTTCATATTGTAGAGTTTGCACAATCCTCAGTGCCACAGTCTGGGCACATTACTGTGCCTTTCGGTAAACAGGCCCTGTTCTGTGCAATACTTTTTACAGAACCTACATTTGTCTGTTTCTCCCACATGTTCAATGAACTTTGTAAATCAACAAGCACATAGTCCACTATTCTGGGGTGACATTATTAAGCTTTCATCGTTTGGTTTCAACTGAATTCGCCTTAACTATTCCTGTGTCAACTTCTGATCAACATGAGCTTGTAGTTGCCACAATAGTTTTGTCTTTTCCACATTCCTTTCCTTCTCATCTGATCTTTCTCTCTATATATACTTTCTTTTGTTTTTTGGCACATTAACTTGCCATCTGATTTATGTCTAATTCTGGTTTGGTTTACATTCCAGCTTGACACCAGAATACTTCTGTTAAACTAAGCAGAGAGGTCATCTTAGACTTCATCTCATGTTTTAAAACATTCACTATGTTAGGATCTGATGAGGTCAACATTTATGTATGCAGTCCCATAACTGCAGATATATACATGTAATCAGTTTGCAGGAAGTCCATACCTCCTTTGGAGACAGGAATATATAACCTTGGTATGCACTGATTTGTATATATCACTTGATAAGTGGGATGCATTTTTCTTGTTTTCCTGTCCATCTGATCCAACACCTTTTAATGCCAGTCAATCACCACAAAACTGTAAATTAGAACAGGAAAAGAAAATGAGTTCACAGATCGCTCTTTATTCCTAATGTCAAGGCCATTTCAGTATTACTCATAGTCTCCTGAAGTATTCCTTACTGAGTTTTACACACATTTGCTCATGTTTTGTCAAACCTTAATGAGTTTCCAAATACTGACATACTCTGTCTTGCTCAAGTTCTTTCATATGACATTTCTGTCCCAAATCGATGTCTTCTTGGTGCTGCAGTTTTCATCCTTTAAATGTTGCTTTTGCACATTTATCACGACCAAATGACATTCTTAAATCATCTGAGAAAGTTTTAACAACTTGCAGTTGTACTTTCAGTTCCTTGTCTGATGAACTATACAGTTTTAGGTCATCCACAAAAAGTACATGAAAAGTCTTTAAGCAAGGTTGTTTCCTGGGAGATAAATTGTAACCTTGATCTAATCTGTTAAAAAACAGCTTAATTAGTTAAGGGCAAGACAAAACAGACGTGGTGCCAAAGAATCATCCTGAATATCTCTTTCTGAATTTTTATTCATGGGATAATAATTTGCCCTTTAGCAAGGCTTAACTGCAACATGGTTTGTCATTGTTTCATAATCGGTGTAATGTAATTGATCAATGTATGGTGCATCTTACACATCTGTAAGCACTCCTTTATCCATGAATGTTGGATGCTGTTATATGCACTTTTGTAATCTATCCATGCCATAGTTAGATTTGTCCCCTTTTTATAATTCTCCATTATGGCTTTATTTCACAACAAATGATCCTTTGTTCCATATGACTTTTTTGTTACCCTTTTGTTCTATTGCCATGATTGAGTTTTTTTTCTAAATGACTATAAACATTGTTTATATCAGTTCCAGTATGTAGTTTGTAGATCATTGGAAGGCAAGTTATTGGTTTACAGTTTTTGGGATGGCTTTCAGATTCAATCTTAAGGAGGAGTATGATTTTTCCTGTTGTTAACCTGGTTGACATGTCTTGGGGATGCACAAATGAGTAATTCCTACTTAGGGATAAATCATTGTGTAAAGATGTTAGCCTTTAAGCCAGAAGTTAGGTATTGCATACAGGCTGGGATTTTCCATTTGGGAGCTTTTCTTAGTTCTGTTTCAATTTCTCTGGCTGTTACTTCACAGCATTTTATGTCCTCTGCATTTAAATTCCTTACAATTTCATTTAATTCTTTTATCCATTCAACAACTTTGTATTCTACAAGGTCTTATTTCTTCTTTTTTGGTGGTGTTTATATTCCTTTTGCTTTGTTTCCCAGTTCTCTATAAAACTTTTATGGGTCATCAATGAAGTGTTTATTTTGTACTTTTTCTTGTTATTTATCTGTGCATCTTCTAAGGCTTTCTGTCTGTGCTGATACCTTTAGTTTATTATTTGTAACAGTGTGTTATAGATCCTGGTCTGTTTTGATATTGTGTGTTGCTTTTACCGTGTCTTTCTAAATATTTTTGTTGATCTGTTCCCTCTTCTACGTTCTTCTAATAGTCACACTTATATTAATTGCTTTATAATTTTCTCTGATTGATGCTTCCATGATGGCATTTTATTTCTTCACAGGATCACAGGAAGTTACTAGGCTAATGGCCCTAAGGCTCTTACAAACCTAGCCAAGTTCTACCCTTATTTCCAAGATCAGCATCTAATGCCCATGTCTAAGAGGGACACAGGTGGAACCCCCAGGGTGAATGTACAGTTACTCATCCAATTGTCTAGATTGCATTTGAAGAGGACCAATGAGGTGCTCTGTTTGACATGAAGTGGGAGTCTGTTCCAAAGGTGTGGTAATCTCTGGGAGCCAAATCTGTTCCTGTAGCAAGTTCTATTGATGCCACATACCAGGTAAGGTCTTTAGAGTGAGTAACCCGTGTACCATTTGACTTACAGAAATGCAGCACTTCCAGTGAAGCAGGGTCGCTTCCTTTCCCTTATTGCACTATGTTTTTGTAGCACTACTGTACCTGTTAGTAATTTATCTGTACAGTACTATGTACTTATTTCTATCATATTACATGAAGTTCTCTTAATAGTCCTGATTACTGTGTTGATCCGTTTTACCAAACGTTAACATTTTGGGCCTTATTTACTTTCTGCAGTCTATTTATTTCACGGCCCTTAATACACCTACCTCTATCAAATGAAGCAACTCTTCCTTTAGTCATTTTCTTCTACAATGACGGTATGTTCTTTGTTCTCAGTTTCCTGCCGGCATTCTACAGAAAGTTCCAAAACATCTTCTTGTGACATATCCTTTTCAGATGCATCCCGCACCATCTGTTGCTCCTTCATACAGGAGCTTATAACCCTATTACTTCACACCATTGTCTGCATCAGAGGTGTCACTATTTTCTGCTCCTTCCCTTGCTGTGCAATTCCAAGTGAACTTTTGCACCACTTTCCTACAGAAGACTCCAGAGCACCTTCATGTGGCAGGTCTTCAAGTGCCTTGGTTCCACCTGTTTCTCCTTAATTGGAGACTCACTATTCCATTATGCTTTGACTTTACCTGCATTGGATTTTATAAACTAAATGCTTCACTTCACAGGTAATCCATACTTCAGTTTCTATTTCTTTAACTTCTCCATTACCAGTCCGGCTTTTCTATTTCCCCCCTTTTGGTTTCGTATCCTGGTGCTTTTGCCTGAATTTTTCTTCGGATACCTTTGATGCTGCTTTTAATATTGATTAGTTTTGCTTTCTGCTTTACATAAACATCGCACTGTATTAAATCTCTTTTTCCTTTCCCATGTCCATATTTCTTCTTCAAATGTGTCCTGTCCTCCAGTCGCTGCTTCTTAATTTGGGGACTCATTGTTCCATCATCCTGCGACATTGTCTGTTGTATTTTATACATTAAGTCCCTCAGTCTGCAGGTAATCCATGACTTCAGTATCTACGTAACGCTACCTTACTAATCCTCTACTCCACGTTGTTTTGTTATACTTTCTATTGTGAAATTATGCATATCTGCGTACCTTTGCCTACACTTTTCCTCAAATATCTTTGAGGCTGATTTTTGTCACATTGAATAATTTGCATCATATCAGATCTCTTTTTCCCCCATGTCCATATTTTTTTTCAATATCTTTTAAAAATCTTTGGGTTCTCTGTTCTTTATATTTTCATATTTCCTTTGTCACTTCTTTTCCCAAGCAGCACAAAGTTTCTTTGTCTATATAATGTTTTCATAGATCTGTTGTATTAATGAATGCAAATTTCTTATTTGAAGCTTTTTGACAGTTTTTCTTGTGCAAGTATTTTTCTTTAATTTCTCTCTTAGTCTTTCTGAATATCTTTTACCTGGAAATTTTAGGATTCTTGCATAATAGTAAGAAATACACAGTTTCTTCCTCAATAATCCTCTCTGTCATCTTTATATCTCTTTTTTTGGTCTGCCAATTTTTGTGTTTTTTGTAGGCTACTACTTCTTCCCACAGAGCCTGGACTAACCCTGTTGCAGGGATGTTTCTGTGTCTTGATGATTTTATGCTGTCACTTCTTCCATTCCTGTCACTAGTGTGCACACCAGGATGTTCTATTCTGGGACTTGTGCACCCAGTTGTCTTTTTTTTTAAACTTTTTTAACCTACCTCTCTCTCCAAGATATATGCGTCTCCTTGGTGAGACTTTGTGAAATCAGGGTCCACCACATGAAGGTACTCACCAAGACTTGAGAATTGATTCGGTTCCAGCAATACTACTTTCCTTTTCTTGCTGATTTCATCATCGCTTCATTTGGACACTTTTTTTAATCTCTCCAACTCTTTTGGGTTTCTAATACTATGTCAGGAATGGATCCCATTCCGAAGTCAAAATATGATTAAAGTTTATGAAATTGGTATTGTTTCAATCTTTGATGTTAGCCAGAATTGCTCTTCATAGCACCCGCAATATGCTCAGTAATAACTCCTTCTGCAATTTGTATGGAGTTACATGGATTGGTAACATATCCAAGTATGAGTATAAATTCTTTCTGCCTAAAATCCTGATGTTTTATGACCTTGTGTCTCTCTGTACATAAGACAATGTAGTCACTGGGTGACCAATGCTACTTTTGCCTTCTTTTCATGGACCACTATATCTGGTTTTCTCCCATCTATCTTTTGAACTATTGGTAATGGGTGATCCCATGTGATATAAACTTCATCATTTTCTATGATGCTTTGTGGCTCATGTTTCCAGTGTTTTTCATCTACTTCAGTATTATAATGTCTGCACACTCTCTATTGCAAAAGTATTGCCACATTTATATGCCTGTCAGTATACAGTCTTTTTGCCATTAATATATCACAAACAGCAACAAGATGTGTGACTTGTTTCCAGTTCTGTTTTATAAACCTTACTCCCACATGTTCAATGGGCTTTGTAAACCAACATGTACATAGACCACTATCTTGGGCTGCCAATACCTTTCGTCCTTTGGTTTAAATTCACCTCTCCTTAACCATTCCTGCATTCGATCCTGATAGACATTAGGTTCTTCCAGAGGTTTTCTGTACTTGCAACTATATTTATGCATTTTCCACAATTCTTGCCTTCCCACCTGATCCTTCACTTTATATTATTTCCTTTGTGTTTTGGTACATTCAGTTGCTGCCTGATTTTTATCCACTTCTGGTTTGATTTCCATTCCTACTTGATGCTGACATGCTTCTGCTAAACTAAGCAGGGAAGTCATTTTAGATTTATTCTCCTCATGTTTCAAAACTTTTACTACATTTGGGTCATGTGAGGTCAGCAGATCCGTATGCAGTCCCATGACTGCAGATCTGTACATGTAATCAGTTTTAAGGAGGCCCATCCCTCCTTCAGAATGGAGAATGTATAGTCTTGGTATGCACTGATTTTTATAAATCATCTGATGAGCATGAAGCATCCTTCTTGTTTTCCTGTCTAATGTATCCAACACCTTATAGGGTCAGTCAATTACTCCAAAACCTAAGTTAGGACAGGAAGAGTAAATTGGTTTACAACTTGGGACTTTGTTCTTGCTCAAGTTCTTTTATATCACATTCCTGTCCCAAACTGAGGTTTTCTTGGTGCTATAGCTTTTCTGATTTAAAGGTTGGTTTTGCACATTTATCAAGACCAAATGACATTCTTATATCATCTAAAAACATGTTGACCACTTGCAGTTGTACTTTTAGTTCCATATCTGATGAACTATATGGTTTTAAATTATCCACAAAAAGAAGATGAGAAGCCTTTACTTATTGTTTTCTGGGAGCCAAACTGTAGCCATGACCTAATCTGTTAAGCAGGCAGCTTAATGGGTTAAGGGCAAGACAAAAGAGCAGTGGTGACAGAGACTCACCTTGGAATGTCCCCCTCTGAATTTTTATCTGTGGAATAATAATTTGTTCTTTATCACAGCTTAACTTCAAAGTGGTTTGCCACTGTTTCATGGCCGTTGTAATGTAATCCATCAGTGTAGGGTGCATCATATACATTTTAAGCACTCTTTTAACCATGAATGTGGGATACTGTCAAATGTATTTTCAGACACCAGTATGGGCTCTCTCATGGCGTATCAGGGTCATCTTCCACCTAAAGCTCTTGCCACATGTTTTACACTTATATGGCTTTTCACCAGTGTGGATTTTATTATGGGATGCAAGGGCAAAGCTCCTTGTAAAAGTTTTACCACATGTGGCACATTTATATGGTCTATCACCAGTGTGGATTTTCTCATGGCATGTGAGGGTTATTTTCACTCTAAAGCTTTTGTTGCATGTGACACATTTATACGGTCTGTCATCATTGTGGGCTCTCTCGTGATTCGTGAGTTCACTCTTACATCTACATCTCTTGTCACATGTCTTACACTTATATGGCCCATTGTGGGTTTTCTCATGGCACATGAGTTGGCTCTTGTTTTTAAAACTCTTGTCACATGTGGCACATTTAAATGGAATGTCCTCACTGTGATTTTTCTCATGGTATTCAAGATGGCACTTCCATATAAACTTTTTGTCACATGTGGCACATTTATATGGCTCCTTCTCACTGTGAGTTTTCTCATGGTATGTTAGATGACATTGCCATAAAAAACCCCTGTCACATGTAGTACATTTATATGGTCTATGACCAGTGTGGATTCTTCTTTCATGCACGGTGAGAGAACTCTTTAGTGTAAAACTTCTGTCGCAGTTGACACATTTATATGGCCTGTCATCAACGTGAGTTGTCTCATGGTTTGTAAGATGGCCCTTGGTTCTAAAACATTTGTTACATATGGCACACTTGTACGGCCTGTCAGAAGTATGGGTTTTCTCATGGTATTGGAGGCTGTGCTTTCTTTTGTAAATCTTGTCGCACACTGCACATTTAAATTGCTTCTCCTGTTTTAATTTACTCAAATGTTTAGGGTTGTCACCCGCTGTGTCTACCTTCTCATGTACTGCAGGGCAGACCTGCTGTAAAATGCTTTTAATGTCTTCTGTGTAGCTGCATTGTTTTTCTCCAGTTAAGATATTCTCATGTGTTACCAGGCTGACTTCCTTTTCATCCAGCTCTTTAATTCCTTCAGACATTTTAGGGTTGCTTATGATGTGGGTATGGTACATCTTTGTAGATCTCTTCCTGCCATAAGTTTGATGATATTTTAAAAATCTACCAGGAAATCTGAAACTCTTCTCTACTTTATCATTTTGTAGATTCATTTGTCGTTCATTCTCCTGGCTAAATGCTCTGTCATGTTCTGTGTTGTTACACAGCTTGTTCTTCTTCTGAACTACGTTGTATCTTGTAGATCTCGTTCTGTCTGCGAAGCTGCTGATACAGTCAGAATTTCCATGATCCTTCTGCATAGACATTTCACATGGACTTACACAGCAATGTGTGCCCCTGCAGACTTAAGGAGAGGGTTAATGATCCCTTATCATAATATGAGAATTACCTACACAAAATATTGTTTCCCTTCATATAAACATTATGACAGCAAATTTGTACAATGTAGCATCAGAAGTAATATTATTTACCAAATAATATCTTCACTGAACAATGATTTTCTGCATAAAAATGTAACCTTTAACAAACAAGTGCATTGCAGTAATACGTAATCAACCATCTCTAACATCCTCCTCATATGAGTATGTTAGCTTTATTTTTGAACACCTTCCACTACAGTCATCACACATCTGAACCTCTAATACACTTCCTATCTCAGTTTCTGACCTCTGTCTGTTCTGAGTGTCATGAGACAATGGTTGAAACAGTAGATTATCATATTGTTCCAACCATCTTATGTATATCTCAGAACATGAATAAAATGTAAAAGGTTGTAAAAAAAACAAATGCTTAAAAAAACACCAATGTGAATTTTACAAACAAAAATATTGGCAGAGCTTTGTAGCACAGTGAATCAATAATTCAAGATGGAGATTCTACAATAAAAGACATAAGTAGAGATATATGTAAGAGATGAAATTATTTTAATAAATCTTGGGAGGAGAGCAAATTTTCTGAAGAAAAAACAAGGCAGATAAAAATCCCTTGTAATAAATGGAAAACATACAAGCTCTTTCTTCTTATCTTTTAACCTGTAGGAATCTCAAGAAATCATTGGTAAAGAAGTGAATTCTTGACTATATTACCAATATTAACAGAAACATGATAAACAGCCTACATGTGCAATTATATAACATTTGAACAGGGCAATATGGCAAAATAAATGGCTATATAAATCATATATAATATTTACAAAGTATAAGACTTTAACAAGTAAACAGTGAATCTTAAATAGGCTAGTCAAGTAGAGGACAAATATCATTCAAGGCTTGAAATGAGCAAGAAACATATGAAACGTTCTAGCCTCACTTCTTTCTAATTCTTTAACATTCTAATGTTGTTTCTTTATAATCATACACTAACCTTTACATATCCCAGAATTTATGACTGAAATTTACTACGCAGTTCTCCTGCCATGAAGTGTATATGGCTTTTACAATCTATAACTTATTGTTATACATTTTCATGCATGGTTATGTAACATACATATTAGGAACTCTCTTCTATTTTGTATATAATGTTTGATCAACTTCATTGCTTGCCTTATATTTTGGTTATTTTCTTCATTGTATTCACTAATTGTACTACTTTGTTATTGTCTTAATATTTGTAACATTGTTTGATTTTTTAAATTCTATTTAATGTGTACCGTGGAGCTTTTCTCCATCAGCGTCCGCTGAAAATGGGCTCATACCCAGTTGGACTTTTCCAGTAAACAAATGTCAAATAAATTAAAAAATAAACAACATCTTTAAAATATGTGCATTTATTCTGTAAATGTTCCTTCAACTTTTTCTTAAAAAGGGAAAGAGATTTTCTAAGGTGGTAACTTCTTTCGACAGATGGCTCCATGCAACAGGAACAAGCCTATAGAAAAATTCTTCTGAAGTGATTAGTTAGGGCGACGGTTTACAAAGATTAACTGAAGAACTGCTTATATGGGCATATGAAAAAATAAATACATTTAACGCATTTGCTATGGATAAACAGTAACATTTATTAATCAGTTTATAGATATGCATGTTTCGAAGAAAGCAATACCTAGTGTACAGGTAGTCATTTACATCATTCAACAAGGAGTTGATGAGGTGGATAAGCCTTAGAATTGACTTTTGGTTGTTTGTAAGATGGGAGTATTGTGGCCAGATAAAGGGGCAGTAATGGGCAGTAGTATTCAGTTCTTGGGATGGATATCATTAGTGGCTATTTCTTTTCTAACATATGGAGTGAGAGGATACAGTGCTTTGAAACTAGTAAGGTCTGTATGAATACGGAAAGAAAGAGTATCAGATACTAGGACTCCAAGATAACTGTCATATTTAGAAAAAGGGAGCATATTACCAAGTGGATCTGCACTAACCGATGCAGACATATTGGCTAATATTACAGCAGTAATAAAAACCACGACTGTTGATTTACTAAATATTGATAGTTAATTTGGTTTTGAAAAGCCAGTTTCAAATGACGGTAACTTAATTTTGTAGTAATGTAGTTAAACATAGGGAGGACCCATGAGCAGAGGTAAATACCATGTCGTCTGCATACTAGATACTGCTTAAGTCTGGTACGTCCCATGGATAAATATTTATAAAGAGTGATTGTCTGTTGAATGAATTACATGCAACTGTACTGGATTCTAGAATAGAAAACTAACAATCATTGGTTAAAAACTAGGAAAGAGAGATGAATCAAACAAAGGGATGGTTACTGGTGGAGTAACACACCAGTCAACACCTTGCCTGATCCTACAAAAGTGATATAGCAAACAGTCTAGAAGTTAAAGTACGTTGTTTGCTAAAAATAAAAAGATATTAAAACATGTTAAGCTTCAGAAAAGAAGAATAATGTTTTTTAAGAATGGAGAAACAGAAAAGTACAGTTTTGTACCTACCATAAATGTAGATGTTCGAGTGTACACCCTGCTGCAGTCATCACACTTGGGTTATCTTGTCGTCAGGTGGTCCCGCAGTCGGCCTGAATTCCAAAGTCTTGGTCTGGTGTCGGTTGCTGTCACTTCTTCCCTGACGTCAGTGCGCCAGAGGTATATATAATGCATCCGACGCCATTTTCTTCAGTTTTTCTTGCCCCAGATGTCAGGTGCCCCCAAAAAGGTGGTCAGTAATTAGTACCAATCTAAAAAATTTAGCACAAATACAACATCCCTCCAGCTATAGGCAAATACATCAGGAAGGTATTGTAAAGCTTTAGTCAGTTAGATCAGAGGGGATGGAGGGAGGGTAACCTGGACTGCAGCAGGGTGTACACTTGAACATCTACATTTATCGTAGGTACAAAACTGTACTATGTTCATCGTGTTACCCTGCTGCAGTCATCACACTTGGGTAGAATCCCAAAGCTAAGGATGGGAGGAGGAGTCAAAGAGGGTTAGAGGAGGCTAGAAGGTCCTGCAGAACTGCAGTGGCGAAGCCAGCTCTAGTCTTAGAGTAAAGTGGTAAGTGGTAGTGTTTGGTGAAGGTGTGTACTGAACTCCAAGTTGCAGCTTCCAAAATCTCTTTGGTTGGGACCCCCCTGAGAAAGGCTGTAGATGTAGCTGTTGCCCTGGTAGAGTGGGGCCTTATGGTAGCAGGAACTGGTTTTCCATGATGGGGATAGCAAAAACGAATGCAATGTCCTATCCATTTTGAAATGGTCTGTTTTGATCGAAATGGTCTGCTTTGATATAGCCTTCCCTTGTGAAGCTGTAGCATAGGATACAAAGAGCTGGTCAGATTTTCTGAAAACCTTAGTTTTATCCAAGTAGTAACGAAGTTGCCTGTGAATGTCCAAGGAATGCAGGAGTCTTTCTCCTTTGTTCTGTGGATTTGGAAAGAAGGTGGGTAAGTGGATGGTTTGATTTAAAGCCACACTGGATATCACTTTAGGCATGAAGGAAGGATTAGTTTGTAGAGAAACTCTGTCTTGATGGAAAATGAGGAAAGGTTCCACTGCCATTAGTGCCTGCAGCTCTGAGACTCTTCTGGCTGAAGTTATTGCTAGCAGCAGGGCAGTCTTCCATGATATAAACTTAAGATGAGCAGAGAAAGCTGGTTCAAAGGGAGGTAGCGTAAGTTTTTCCAGAACAAAATTGAGGTCCCATGTTGGTGTAGGTACTCTCCTGGGGGGCCTAATATTTTTTGCCCCTCTGAGGAACTGCCTTAGAAGTGGATGTGAAAATAAGGGTGGATCCGTGCTGTAGTGGGCTGAAATAGCTGATGCGTGGATTTTAATGGATGAAAAAGAAAGTCCTTTGTGCAACATCTCAGTTAAATACTGTAGAATCTGAGGCATGTGAGGTTGAAGGGTATTTTGGCCTTTAACTTGGTTCCAGGTGCAAAACCTTTTCCATTTGTCCGAGTAGGCCTTCCTGGTGCTGGGCCTCCTAGCTTCCAGAATAACATCCATAACTGCTTGAGGAAGAGGCGCTGGCTGGATGCTTAGGTGATTTGCCATGCAGCCAAATTTAAGGTTTTGAGCTGGCTGTGTAGAATCTGATTGTTTTGCTGTGTGAGCAAATGGGAAATTTGTGGTAAAATCCAATGTGGGCCCTGGGCCATATTCCTTAATAGTGGGTACCAGTGCTGGCGTGGCCAGTCTGGGGCTATGAGTATCAGTCGTGGTCTCTCCTTTCTGACTTTCAGGAGCACCTTTGTGAGAAGAGGCAATGGAGGGAAGGCATATACTGTCAGGTTTTTCCAACTGAATGAGAGTGCGTCCACTTTCCAAGCTTGATGGTGAAGTGTCCTTGTACAAAATTTTGTTAGCTGATAGTTTTGGGGGCTGGCAAACAGGTCTATGTCTGGGAGGCCCCATTTTTGAGTTATCATTGCAAATACTTGTGGATCCAATTTCCACTCGTGGGGATCCATGATGTCTCTGCTGAGGTCGTCTGCCAATGTGTTCTTTTTTCCTGGCAGGAACTGAGCTTGTAACTGAACTTGGTAAGCCAGTGCTGTGTTCCACAAGGTCTTTTTGACTGATGTGCAGATTCCTTTGATCTGCAGTCCATATGCCTTGAATGCACTGTCCTGCCATGTGTGCCCTCCAGGCGTAGTCCGATGCATCTATTGTCATAGTTTGCCTGGCTGGGGGCAAGGTGAAAGGCTGACCCTTGTTGAGGTGACATGCCTGTGACCACCACAGAAACTCTTGCTGAAGGCAGGGAATGAGAGATGTCATTGTTTCCAAGCTGTGGCTATGTTGAGTCCATACGCTTTTTAGGTACCACTGTAATTTCCTCATATGCAGCTTTGCAAATGGTATTAGTAGTATGCAAGATGCCATGAAGCCCAAGGCCTGCAGAATTTTTCTTGCAGGGAGTTGGGTCTTTGTTGCCATTGTTTTGAAATATTGAGTCAGTTGTAGTTGTTTGTCTGGCATCAGATAAGCCTTCTGGGCCATTGTATTCAAGCTGGCACCCAGGAATGTCATATTTTGTGAGGGTACTACTTTTGATTTCTTTTCGTTTACTGTGTACCCCAGGCAACTTAGAAGATGTTTTACAAAAGCCAGATGTTGTAAGAGGATGTCCTTGCTTTCTGCTTGGATGAGTCAGTCGTCCAGGTATGGGTATATTTGAATTCCTCTTTGTCTGCAGTATGCAATTACTGGTGCCAGGCATTTTGTGAAGACCCTGGGCGCAGTGGATAAGCCAAAAGGGCAGTGCAGAGAATTGGTAAAGGGTTGAACCTGCAATGAAAAGGAGGTATCTTCTGCAACTTTGTCTGATAGGGACATGCAGGTATACCTCCTTGAGGTCCAACGTTACTAGCCATGCTTTCTTGCCCAACATGGGAAGAAGCTGCTGTAGTGTTAGCACCTTGAATTTGGGTACTTGTAAGAAGGTGTTTAGAATTGAAAGGTCCAGAATTGGTCTCCAGGCATTGTCCTTTCTGGGGACTAGAAAGAGTCTTGAGTAAAATCCTTGGCCTTGCTCCCGTATAGGTACCAGTTGAATGGCTCTCATGTCCATGAGAGCTGAAATTTTTTTTGTGCCTCTGCCCATTGATTTTGTGGCAGGTTTGGCATTCCTCTTTTTGTTGGCAAGGTGTGGAAATGGAATCTGTATCCTCATGAAATTATGTCTAGGACCCATTTGTCCTTTGTGACGATGTGCCAGTTGTCTGAAAAAAGTGCTAGTTTTCCTCCCAAGGGAGCTGCCAAGAGAGTGCTGCTTGGCTATATGAGGTGTAAGTCATTGAGTTTGCCTTCTAGTAGTTTGGGGCCTGTCTTCTCCTCCCTTCTGTGTTGCAGTGCCCCATTGTCGAGGTTTGTATTGGGCTTGTGGTTGCCCTCTGTCTCTTGGGCATCTGTATTTACCCCTCTGTGGTCTGTCAGAAGCTGGAAAGGACCAATTTTTTGTTGGCCAATTTCTGCTGAAGCGAGGGGGCTGTACCTGTAGAAAATCTTTGACTGTCTGCACAGATTTTGCCTTATCCTCCATTTTCTTTAAGACTACTTCTGCTTTAACTCCAAATAGGACATCCTGCTGTAAGGGAGCATCTAGAAGCTTTGCTTTAACATGATCAGGCAGAGTTTGTTCCTTTAATCAAGCATGCCTACGTATAACAGACCCAGTGACAGCTGCTCTGCAGGAGGCCTCCAAAGAATCAAATCCACATTGTAAAGTATGTTTGCCCACCTGTTCAGTTGCATGCAACAGATCATGCATTTCTTTCAAATCAGACTGTTGAGGGAGTGTGCTCATTTTTTGTCTTAACTGAGACATCAGAAATTGCTGATATTTTAGCATGTGAAATTGACAATTTAGTGCTCTCATAGCTAGAGTGGCTGAGGTGTAAACCTTTTTCCCCCACCTGTCTAGTGCTCTGGAGTCCCTTTCAGAGGGTACAGTATTTTTTGCCATAGAAGCCTTAGCCCCTTTGGGACCCTGGGAGATAGTCTCTGGGTCAGCAACAGGGCTTTTATAAAGGAATTTGTGGGAGTCAGGCACTCTATAATATCTATCTGGTTTGGCTGGAGCAGGAGGCAGAGAATATGGATTTAAACTAGATTCTAAGTAAACATCATCCACAATGTCTAAAACTGGGGGGATGGCAAGTGGTCTGTGCTGGGGGAGTAAAAGAAACTCTCTGAGCCTTTTCTTTGAGTCAGAGTAGTCCTGACCTTCCCAGTGAAAATGTTCCCTCATAGTGTGTAAAGTTTCCCCAAAGGAGTAGTCTTCAGGAGGAGAAGCTGAGGGAATAGACTCCTCAGCATCAGAATCTTCATAAGTGGAGAAGGAGTAATCTTGGTCCTCAGAGGAGCCTGAGGAAATAGACACTTGATCAGAGGAGGCATAATCCTCCTCTTGTCTAGGCCTTTTGTCGGGTGGGGGTTGGGAACCCCTGATTAAAGAGATCAAATCTTCCGCCATTTTAAGCATCTGTTTCTTAGGCATGGGGCCTTGAACTGGAGACTGAAGTGCAGTCTTTTTTGGTTTAATAGGAGTCTTAAGCTTAGGATACATTTTTATGGTGAGCGTCGTCGGTCTGAAGACACCTTCAGAAACCGAAGGTGTTTCTGCAGCACCGGCATCTCTTTCTGCATTGTCGTTGGTAGGGGCTATACAAAATGGCTGCGTCGGCTTAGCACTCTCCGCCAAAGGCTCCAAAGTGGTCTCGGGTTCCAAATCTGCCGTAGCCAGGGGCTGCATAGGAGCCTCACTGAAAACCGGTGAACTGGAGACCGGCCCAGCCGAGGCCTCGGAGTCTGGCTTGGGTCTAGGCTGCCTGTCCTTATCCTTGCGTTTTTTGTGCACGCCGGTAGTCGTTTCCTCCGACGGCATTGTGTAGTTAAATTTTCTACCAAAGTAGTGTCGTGCAAAATCAAAGCATCTTTTTATAGTACGCTTATTGAACCTAGCACAAAAGCGACAACCAGTGACGTCATGGTCTGGGCCTAGGTAAGGAATACAGTAAGAATGAAAATCCTTATGAGGTATTTGCTTCCCACAAGAAATACAATTGTTAACTTTTTCTGACATTGGTCTGTGGCAAGAAAAGTTTCCCCAGTGGGGTACTTAGCTTTATTGAAGACTTTGGATCTGAAATTCGACTTCGAAAATCTCAGGAGTCGGCCGACCGGCACTTGCGAACTGCTTCTGCTTCGGGCACCACGTGGCAAGAAAGACTGAAGAAAATGGCGTCAGATGCATTATATATACCCCTGGCGCACTGACATTAGGTAAGAAGCGACAGCAACCGTCACCGGACCAAGACTTTGGAATTCAGGCCGACTGCGGGACAGCCTGACGACAAGATAACCCAAGTGTGATGACAGCAGCAGGGTAACACGATGAACATCATGGCAGATAAAACCGGATGTAAAGTCAAAAAGTCAAATATCTGGGAAGCAGAATTCAAGGAATGGGTGCAAAACATAAAAAGCAGGGGTGAAGATAACTGTGACAGTCATATAAAATGAACTAAAGGTACATAAACAATGTGAACTATCAGCAAGACAGGCTGATAGGCTACAGAGATGCACAAGAAAGGACATAGAAGGCAAATATAAAACAAGAAGTTGTCATCTGTGTTTATAAACTGCACACTTCATCTCTACCAGAAGTTAATGAATAGTGAAGAATGAACGATCCTTAAAAGTACCTCAGGGCAAACCATACATCATTGCTCCATACTACCACCTTTCAAAAAACGCACAGGTATGAGAAATACAATACAAACATTTTAGAGGGCTGTATTAATGAGGATACTCTAGTACATTTCTCCAGAAAGAGTGGTGCATGATTGGAAATTTCTAAAATGAGTTACTGCAGATGGGCTCCCCTAAACCTGCTGCTGTTCCTCCTGTCTTGGCTGCTTTACTAGATGTATTCTAAACCACCTGATTCTCTGCCCCCTGCTCCCAAGAAGCCTGATAGGTTTTATAGTGTGCCTGAGGAATGTTATTTTTTGTTCAGATGTCCTGCTGCTGACCCCTCTGTAGTGTCTGTAGCCTCTGATAAGCCATCTCAATTGCTTCCTTCATTCAAGTTACTGCCTTCTGACAAGGACACCAGAACCATGGACAGGCTGGGTATGAAGGTTTATACTTCGGCTACCCTAGCTTTTAGGGCTATTAATTATCAGACCCATATACCTAGGTATGTGTTGGCTCTTCTTTCTCAGGCTTGTCAGCTTTTTTCTGATCTTCCAGACTCAGAGTAAATCTTCTGCGCTTTCTTCGCTAGGGACTTCCTCTCAAGTAGTTCATCATTCTATCAAATGTAGTTATGATGCAGTGGATGCGTCTTGTAGGGCTGCTGCTTCTGGTTCAGTACTCAGGAGGTATTCTTGGCTTAAGCTTCAACCTCTACCTGATGATATTAAGGCTAAGTTGATGGATGCACCTCTGGATAATAAACTTTTATTCGGGGAAGCTGCTGCTGGTTTGTTTAATTCTGCTCAGGACAAGGGGAAGGCCTTACAGGAGATTAAACATGTCTTTGTTTCTCCTGTGCCTAAATTTCAGAGAAACTACCCATTCTAAGCCAGCCTTTGTTCGTAGGCAATCTCGTTCTCCTGCTAAAGGTAAAAAGGGTGGTAAATGGACTCCTCCTGCTAAGGCCACTCAGACTGCAGGGATTCTAAAGCCTTCCTTTCCTGACAAACCAAGTGCTGTCTGACTATCCACCTATTCCCAGCCACATTCCTCTTTCTCTTCCTACTTGGCTTCGAATCACCCAGGATTCTTGGGTTCTGTCAGTCATTCGTCAAGGGTACTTCATGGTGTGGATTTCACATCCTCCTTTTATGGGCATTCCTCAGCCTCCTTGGGAACAACTTCCTTTTTTCCCAGAGGTTCTTTGTGATCTCTTGTCTCAGGGTACTATTCAAGAGGTGCCTGTGTCCCAAAGGGGGAAGGAGTTTTATACAAGAATGTTTCTAGTGCCCAGAAAAGAGGGTACTTGAAGACCAATTCTAGACTTCTCTCATCTAAACACTTTTATGGATGTTGTCCCTTCAGACCCTGTTTTCTCTCCTGCTCCCTCAGGCCTTTCTGGTGTCTCTGGATCTCAAGGATGCTTATCTCCACATTCCGCCCCATCCCCTTTTCAGGAAGTTTTTGCATTTCTCTGTTGCTTCCTGGCATTTTCAGTTCTGTGTTTTGCCCTTTGAACTTTCTACTGCCCCAAGGGTGTTCAGCAAATGCCTCATTCCTGCGGTTGCTTTTTGCAGGCTTCAAGGGATCCAAATATTTCCTTATTTGGACCACCTGCTGATTCAGGCTTCCTCTCCAGAGGTTCTTTTGCAAAATCTTCATTTTACCATTTCTTTTCTTCAAAGCATGAGGTTCACGATAAACTTAAGTCTTCCCTGACTCCTCCTCAGGATCATGTCTTTCTGGATTGCAGGATTCAGATGGTGCCAATGCTGGCATCCCTGCCTCCTTCAAACACCTTAACTCTCATTTCTTACTTTCAAACTCTTTTTCCCCCCTGGCCTCCATTACTCGCAGGGAGTTTCTGAGACCTCTGGGGTTCATGGCTTCCACCATTCCAATGCCTCCTCTGGTCAAACTCCACATGAGGAAGTTGCACTGGCTTCTGAAGTCGGTGTGGCTTCAACATACGCATCCTCTAGACTTTCCTGTTCCTCTTCTCCTGTGTCTCAAGAAAGAACTTCTATGGTGGATTCAGCATTTGTCTCTGAATCCAGGGCTCCCTTTTCAACCTCCTCTTCTCTCTCAGGATCTGTTCACAGACACTTTAGATGTGGGATGGGGAGCAACATTTGGCACCCTTGAGTTCAGGAAGTGTGGTCGCCTCATCAGCAGAAGGAGTACATCAATGTCAAAGAGATGAAGGCTCTTATGCTGGCTCTTCAGGCCTTTCATCCTCTCTTCTCTTCGGGGCCTCTCAAGGTGTTCACAGACAGTAACACAGTCATGTGGTATATCAACAAATGAGGGGGTACAAGAGCTTACTGTCTTTGCCAGCTGGCTCTTCTGGTATGGGATCTGGCTGTCAAGTATCAAGTGACTCTTCAGGCAGTTTATATTCCTTCACATCAGAACATTGTGGCAGACACTCTGAGCAGGTTCTTCACTTGATCCCTTGGATAGCTGCTTCACAGGGATGTGTTTCTGGACATTGTTCACTAGTGGGGTACTCCTCTCGTAGATCTCTTTGCCTCCATTCTCAACAGGCAACTTCCTCTATTTTGTGCCAGAGTCCCAGGTCCTCTGGTGTGGAAGGTGGACACCCTCTCATTTTCTTGGAAGGGGATGCGTCTTTATGCATTCCCCCCCACTTCCTCTCATTCCGAGAGTCCTGTTCAAGATTCAACAGGATGCACACAAAATCTTGTTCGTGACTCCCTTTTGGCCACTACAGCATTGGTTACCGCTACTTCTGCATCTAGCCAACAGCAATCATCACAAGTTACCTCACAGGGTGCATCTACTCACATAGGATGAGGGAACTCCCATCCATCCCCACCTGTCCACGCTTCACCTGACACTGGGGGTGATAGGGTTTCCATCCACCCGCACCTGTCCACACTTCACCTGAAATTGGGGGTGATAGGGTTTCCATCCACCCCCACCTGTCCATGCTTCACCTGATACTGGGGGTGATAGGGTTTCCATCCATCCCCACCTGTCCATGCTTCACCTGACACTGGGGGTGATAGGGTTCCCATCCATCCCCACCTGTCAACGCTTCACCTGACACTGGGGGGTGATAGGGTACCCATCCATCCCCACCTGTCCACACTTCACCTGACACTGGGGATGATAGGGTTCCCATCCATCCCCACCTGTCCACGCTTCACCTGACACTGGGGGTGATAGGGTTCCCATCCATCCCCACCTGTCCACGCTTCACCTGACACTGGGGGTGATAGGGTTCCCATCCATCCCCACCTGTCCACGCTTCACCTGACACTGGGGGTGATAGGGTTTCCATCCATCCCCACCTGTCCATGCTTCACCTGACACTGGGGTGATAGGGTTTCCATCCATCCCCACCTGTCCACGCTTCAGCTGACACTGAGGGTGATAGGGTTTCCATCCATCCCCACCTGTCCATGCTTCAGCTGACACTGGGGGTGATAGGGGTTTGATTCCTCATAGACTCCTTTTTTCTGAGACATGCGGCAGGTCCTGCAGGAGGCCAGGAAACCTACCACTAGGAAATCCTACTTATCTAACTGGAGAGGCTTTCTATTTGGTATCTTTCTCGTGACATGGACCCACTTACTGTGAATGTTCCTTTGGTTCTCTCTTATTTCTGTGAGTTACTCAATACTGGTTTGGTCTATTATAGGCTCATAGGTAAGTACTAGGCTATCTGCCCAAGGGCATATGTAAGCCTAGCCAGAATGTGTTGGCTTTCGTCACCCCCTTAGATTAGTTCCCTGTGCCTCTGTCCAGCAGAGCCATTAGTTCCCTGTGCCTCTGTCCAGCACAGCCACTGCAGTGATCCCCGGGGTAAATTTTCTGTTTCCCATCCACTCATCAAGGTTTCTCTTGAAGAGTGTCAGTGAGGGGCTCTGGCTAATGTAGATTGGAATCCTGTTCCAAAGCACGGGGAGTCTCTGGGACAGGAATCTATCCCTCCAGTAAGTCCTATTTATCATTATGGTGAGGTTTAGATCCCTAGAGCGTGTGGCTTTCGGGGATTTGTTTTTTTTTTTAGGTGGAGCATGTCCATCAATTCTGGGTTGGACATGGCCTTATATGTCAGGCAGAGATCACCACTGAGTAGGCGGTATGCAACCGAGTACAGCTGGAGTTTCTTCAGGTGGGCTGCATAGGGCATCTGTTTGAGGCCAGTAATCCTCTTGGTGAGGTACTTCTGTGGTCTTAAAAATGAACAGCAATGACCGGTCAGTCCAACCAAATCCACGACAACACCCAAAGGTGAAAAAACAGTCCCAGTCAAGATGTGAAGCACAGGCATGATGTGAAATGAAATTGAATTCTTTATTAAACACACTATAAAAATATGACAGTCTGGTTAAGCGCTTTCATCTTCTGATGAAATCTACTGTTGTAGATGAAAGCGCTTAACCAGACTGTTGTATTGACTGGGACTGTTTTTTCACCTTTGGGTGTTATCGTGGACTTCTGTGGTCTTTCCAGCTGTTGCAGGTGTCTTGTAAGGTACATCCCAAATGGGGCGTTGTACTCTATGATGGGTCTGATGAATGATGAGTAGGGGGGCACAATAACCTCTTTTGTTCTAGATGCGAACCCTTTTGTGATTAGGTGGGCCACATAGAAGGATTTTCTAACCACCTTGGTAATATGATCAAAGGAGAGATTACTATCTACTTGGGTCCCCAGATCCCTTATTTCATTTTCTGTATTTAGGGGACTACCATGTATGTGGTAGTTCATGGGTACTTTGTTTTTTCCAAAGGGGATGACTATGCACTTTTTGGCATTTAGCTTGAGGTCATGATTTTGACACCAAGTATCTGTCTCAGTGAGACCCTTCTGGAGGATGTCTGTATCAGCCGAAGAGTCAATTATGGCCCCCAGTTTGCAGTTGTCTGCGAGCTTGGTCAGCCATAGTCCTCCTGTGCTTGCCTGTACCTCTGAGAAGTATATACTGAACAGGAGGGGTCCCAGGACTGAACCCTGGGGGACACCACTTGTAACCAGTTTAGAGTCGGACCTAGAGTCTGCAACTCTCACCATGTGGATTCTATCTGTGAGCCAATAGGAATGCTTTACTAAAATACCTTGCGTATCTTTACTAATGAGACCACATTTAACTACATACCTTTGTGAGAATACTCACTTGAATCTACAACAATGAACCTGTCTTACATAAACCATGATTTCTAATTCAGCCATGTAGATATATTCACCTCAGTCCACTCCTACCTAACTGAGCTACATAGGCCACAGTTCATTTCTTCCAATATGGGAATAATCACTTTACTCTACACCTACCTGACTGTGCCACAAAAGCCATGATTCATTATCTAACCCTGTGGGAATAGTGGCTTTACTGTAACCCTCACCTGAATGTGTTACAGTGGCCATGGTACATTACTTACACCTACAGGAACAGTCATATCATTCTAATCTCTACATGAGTAAACCACAACAGCTATAAATCTTTACCTAACCTTGTAGGAATAGTCACTTTACTGTACTTTAACCTGACGTGCTCCAGGAGCCACGGTGCATTACTTAACCCAGGAGAAGAGTTACATCACTGTACCCTAAAATGAAAGTGCAACAGATCGTAGGTTTTATTATTTATTCCCATCACTGAACTTGTACGTGCTCTGTTGCTTCAGTTCTGTTCCATTACCCAATACCCTCTGCCTTCACCACATTCCTCTCCTCCCTGCTTTTAATGAAGCCATCTTCATCTCTTCCTGTTCTTTCTCTCTGCATGTGTTTCTTCATCTCTTCCTGTTCTTTCTCTCTGCATGTATTTCTTCATCTCTTCCTGTTCTTTCTCTCTGCATGTATTTCTTCTTCTCTTCCTGTTCTTTCTCTCTGCATGTATTTATTCATCTCTTCCTGTTCTTTCTCTCTGCATGTATTTATTCATCTCTTCCTGTTCTTTCTCTCTGCATGTATTTATTCATCTCTTCCTGTTCTTTCTCTCTGCATGTATTTATTCATCTCTTCCTGTTCTTTCTCTCTGCATGTATTTCTTCATCTCTTCCTGTTCTTTCTCTCTGCATGTATTTCTTCATCTCTTCCTGTTCTTTCTCTCTGCATGTGTTTCTTCATCTCTTCCTGTTCTTTCTCTCTGCATGTGTTTCTTCATCTCTTCCTGTTCTTTCTCTCTGCATGTATTTCTTCATCTCTTCCTGTTCTTTCTCTCTGCATGTGTTTCTTCATCTCTTCCTGTTCTTTCTCTCTGCATGTGTTTCTTCATCTCTTCCTGTTCTTTCTCTCTGCACGTGTTTCTTCATCTCTTCCTGTTCTTTCTCTCTGCACGTATTTCTTCATCTCTTCCTGTTCTTTCTCTCTGCATGAATTTCTTCATCTCTTCCTGTTCTTTCTCTCTGCATGTATTTCTTCTTCTCTTCCTGTTCTTTCTCTCTGCATGTATTTCTTCTTCTCTTGCTGTTCTTTCTCTCTGCATGTATTTCTTCATCTCTTGCTGTTCTTTCTCTCTGCATGTATTTCTTCATCTCTTCCTGTTCTTTCTCTCTGCATGTATTTCTTCATCTCTTCCTGTTCTTTCTCTCTGCATGTATTTCTTCATCTCTTCCTGTTCTTTCTCTCTGCATGTATTTCTTCCTCTCTTCCTGTTCTTTCTCTCTGCATGTATTTCTTCCTCTCTTCCTGTTCTTTCTCTCTGCATGAATTTCTTCATCTCTTCCTGTTCTTTCTCTCTGCATGTATTTCTTCTTCTCTTCCTGTTCTTTCTCTCTGCATGTATTTCTTCTTCTCTTGCTGTTCTTTCTCTCTGCATGTATTTCTTCATCTCTTCCTGTTCTTTCTCTCTGCATGTATTTCTTCCTCTCTTCCTGTTCTTTCTCTCTGCATGTGTTTCTTCATCTCTTCCTGTTCTTTCTCTCTGCATGTATTTCTTCTTCTCTTCCTGTTCTTTCTCTCTGCATGTATTTCTTCTTCTCTTGCTGTTCTTTCTCTCTGCATGTATTTCTTCATCTCTTCCTGTTCTTTCTCTCTGCATGTATTTCTTCCTCTCTTCCTGTTCTTTCTCTCTGCATGTGTTTCTTCATCTCTTCCTGTTCTTTCTCTCTGCATGTATTTCTTCTTCTCTTCCTGTTCTTTTTCTCTGCATGTATTTCTTCTTCTCTTCCTGTTCTTTCTCTCTGCATGTATTTCTTCATCTCTTCCTGTTCTTTCTCTCTGCATGTGTTTCTTCATCTCTTCCTGTTCTTTCTCTCTGCATGTGTTTCTTCATCTCTTCCTGTTCTTTCTCTCTGCATGTATTTCTTCATCTCTTCCTGTTCTTTCTCTCTGCATGTATTTCTTCCTCTCTTCCTGTTCTTTCTCTCTGCATGTATTTCTTCATCTCTTCCTGTTCTTTCTCTCTGCATGTATTTCTTCTTCTTCTCTTCCTGTTCTTTCTCTCTGCATGTATTTCTTCTTCTTCTCTTCCTGTTCTTTCTCTCTGCATGTATTTCTTCATCTCTTCCTGTTTTTTCTCTCTGCATGTATTTCTTCATCTCTTCCTGTTCTTTCTCTCTGCATGTATTTCTTCATCTCTTCCTGTTCTTTCTCTCTGCACGTATTTAATCTCTTCCTGTTCTTTCTCTCTGCATGTATTTCTTCTTCTCTTCTGCATTAGTCTCATTAATGGTGGGTCTATTCCTAACTATACAAGTTAATTTTCATTCATAAAATGAATTGGCATCATCCCCCTTTTCTCGATTTGTACACAGGGTCGGGGTGTTACATTTTGTACACAGGGTCGGGGTGTCACAATTTGTACACAGGGTCGGGGTGTCACATTTTGTACACAGGGTCGGGGTGTCACAATTTGTACACAGGGTTGGGGTGTCACAATTTGTACCCAGGGTCAGGGTGTCACAATTTGTACACAGGGTCGGGGTGTCACATTTTGTACACAGGGTCGGGGTGTCACAATTTGTACACAGGGTCGGGGTGTCACAATTTGTACACAGGGTCGGGGTGTCACAATTTGTACACAGGGTCGGGGTGTCACATTTTGTACACAGGGTCGGGGTGTCACAATTTGTACACAGGGTCATGGTGTCACATTTTGTACACAGGGTCAGGGTGTCACATTTTGTACACAGGGTCGGGGTGTCACAATTTGTACACAGGGTTAAGGTGTCACATTTTTACACAGGGTCGGGGTGTCACATTTTGTATACAGGGTCAGGGTGTCACATCAACAGTGGCCATCACCTACAGTCAATAATCACACTGCCGGACTGGCCATGCGATAGTTGTTCTGTACTGCCGCACACACATGCATTGATACCTATGACTAGTTTAAAGTGGTTAGTCCACCTACTTATGCCTTTGTACTGTGGATGGAAACCAGAACACCTGAGTAAAACCCATGGGAACACAAGGAGGACATGCAGACTACACAAAGTATTCAACCCTGCCAAGAAATGAACTGGAAAACCTGGATGCTTGACTAAAATCCAGAAACACAACAACCACTTGTTATAATTAATTATAGCATAAGATAATGTTTCCCAATGCATAATAATTAGCCACTTTTTTTTACTGCATATTGTAAGCATTCCTGCTTATGACTACAATGCATTTCATCAATCAATCATCAAATGAGACCCTACCAAACTCTCTGCAGCCTTAAAGATCACATTAGTTAAGCCTATGGGTCAATGACAGCCAATAGCACTGGCATCACTTTTACCCTTGTATAAGGGTACCAATAGTTTTATTTTTTTAATGTTTATTTGATACCAAATCTTTTTTGATACTTCCATTAGATAAGATTTGGATTGTCCACCCTTCTTAATTATTTTATCTAGATATTTATTTAAAATTTGCTGACTGGGAAAGTCCTTCTAAGATGCAGCCTATTTTTAGCAGAGGCCTGGGGAGAAACCCTCCAGATGCATGTCTTTGGAATGTGGGAGGAAACCAGAGTACCCGAAAGAAATCTACGTGAGGGAGGATATGCAGACTTCACACAGAAGGTACCCCAACTGAGAATTGAACCGGAGAACCTCTTGCTATGTGGTGACAATGTTAACTGCTGCACCATTATGCCATCTATTTCACTCATATCATCTGCCCAGAAGCCTTCAAAAAGTACAACTTTGGAATTTGCCATAAATGTAGACATTTGAGTAGTTTCACTGTTGCAGACTTTTCATCTTGGGGGAATATCCTACTTGCAGGTAGCCTGCAGCTGGATAGTCTTCCACAGCCTTACCCATCCCCAATGCTTCATCTAAAGTCTCTCCTCCCATCCAGTCTTGAGCATGTTTGTGGTATAAAGGATGTGTCATCTTTAGATCTTTTGTGCCATAGTCAGAAGCCAGAGAACAGCTACCAACACCTGGTCCAGAAAGAATCCCAATCCCATTGCTCCAACAAGATAGCAAGCAAAGGATGGAAGGACAGCTGGTGGAGTGTGGGGTATGAAGTAGGAATAAAGGTTTAGTCACCCCAACCTATAAGATTGTTTATAGAGTAGACACCACCAGGGATGACATAAAGGAAGAGGAAGGAGGGAGGCAGCCTGGAATACAACAGTGAAACTACTTTGACACCTATGTTTACGTTGTTATTTATTTATCTATCTTTTGTTGACTGGGTTAGTACCACTAGGCTAGAAACCTCTTTTAGGGGAAACCTGAGATGGTATTTAAACTATTAGGAGAAATTTGGCCAAGGTTTTGACGAACCTCCCCTACTCTTTTTGATAGGTGCTGTGGGATATTTTACATCCACTTGAGCTACTACCAACTCAAACAAATGGGGCCCTGGTTTAACATCTCACACTCAGAAATGCAGCACCCCTCCCTTATACTGCACTGCAGTCTCAACAACCACTCTGCCTGGTGTGGATGGGAATAGAACCAACAGCCTTCTGCACCAAAGGTGAGCATGCTACCTGTTGCACCATTGACACTCCTAAAGTTCCAAACACAACTGTACTATGTTTATTGTAGCACACTGCTGCAGTCCTCACATCTTGGGAAGACTCCCAAAACAGTCATGATTAGATGCAGCCCTCTGACTGTAATGTCTGGAGAAAGTGTGCACAGATGAAAAGGTAGCTGTATCAAAGATCCCCAGAGTGATGACCCCTTTGAGGAAGGCTGTGGGGGGGGGTGACTGGGGCTGTAGTGGTATGTGCCCTAACATTACATGGGACTGATTCCCAGTGATGCTGGTAATAAAAGGAAAAGCAACATGCGATCCATTCTGAAAGGGTCTTTTTATTGATAGGGCTATCCTCTTTTTCCTTTGCAAATAAGACAAAGTAGTTGATCAGATTCTTGTATTCTTCTGCCTTATGTAAACAGAACATTAGCTGTCTGTACATATGGTGGGAGTGTAGGCTCTTGCCGCTGCATTTTGTGACTCAGACAAGAAGACTGGTAGTTGCATGGTCTGGTTAAGTGTCAGTTTGGAAACCATTTTGGTAAGATATCAGGAATCACTCAGCACATCAAGACATGCATTCTGGTACCTGTCTAGCTGAGGTAACTGGCACCAAGGGCAGCGGCTTAAAAGAGATCATCACAAAAGGGGATGAGAATACTGGTTTAAATGGGGGTAAGATGAATTTTCTAGAACATATCTGAGATTACTTGGTAGAGTAGCCTGTTTTCTATGAGGTCTAAAATGGACCACTCCCTTGACTAATTGTTTAACAGATGATCTAGAACATTAAAGGAGTTCCATGGGTAGACAGGCTGAAATAGCAGAGGTATGCATATTTACAGATGAGTACGCTAAACCAGACTTATAAATGTGTTTTAGAAATTCCAGGGCCAATACCACTCTAGCCTTTCTGGGGTCAAGGCCCTGTACTTACACCAGGAGAATCTCCCATATTGTTAGATAAGATTCTAAAACCAAAAAAACACCAGTCCAAGGTATAAGAAACACAAGCAACAATAAAACCTCAAATAGCCAAAGTCAGCAAGGTAAAAGGTGGCAAGTAGAATAATCACACAGTACTAGTGACCACTCAGTTTATTGGCCGCTTTCATCAAAAAGACTTCATCAGAATACAAAAAATCTCAAAAAGTCCAATCAATTTAAATACTTACATCCTAATTACACTTCTTCGGATTTTTTGTATTCTGATGAAGTCTTTTTGACGAAAGCGGCTAATAAACTGAGTGGTCGCTAGTACTGTGTAATTATTCTATTTATCACCTTTTACCTTGCTGACTTTGGCTATTCGAGGTTTTATTGTTGCTTAGATAAGATTTTCTTGTGCTGGGTTTCTTAGCCTCCTTCAAAATGTTTAGCATGTTCTCTGAATATTAGCGGCTGCCTGGGATCAGTGTGAGCGTAATCAGAATGTCAGTCTCAGTGTAGCCACATTAGTGTGTGTTTTATTTTGGGTAAGTAGAGCTACTATTTGAGTTAACACTTCACGCTTTCCTTTTTCCAGTGTGCTCAGGAGAGGGAACCAGTGTTGCCCTGACCAAAAAGGGGCTTTCAGAATCATTTTTGCCCTTTCCTCCCTCACTCTGATCAGTACCCTGGAGATCAAGAATACAACAGGAAAAGTGTACATGAGCTGATGTATCAAATTCTGGGAGAATGCATGCATCTTGCAGGCTCCTACAGCTGCTAACCTGAGACACAACCATTGTTCAGACAGGCAGAAAAGGTATATGCCCAGTATACCCCATTTCCTGATCAAGTCCAGAAATATATCCCTGTTCAGCATCCATTCGTGCCAGTCTAAATAGTATTTGCACAGCCTGTCTGCTACCACATTCTATGCTGAAAGAATATTTGTAGTGATCAGGACACCCCCACACTGTGAGTCTGTTTTCCAACCAGCATGACCAGCCAGAGCAGTATGTAGGGATGAGACCCCCTTGTTTATGTGCCACATGATTGTGGTACTGTCTGCCTTCACCTATAGCAGTCCCCACACCCCACAGCAGCAAGGAACCTTTTAGGGCTAAAATGAGAGCTTGTTTTAAGTTTTATGTATTTCTTCTTCATCCTGTTCCCAGAGTCACTTCCACCTTGAGATTCTCCATATGGGCTCCCATGCTAGATCAATGGAATCTGTGCCAAGGGCCATTGTTGGTTATGAGGCACAAAATTTGCTCCCCTCTTCTCAGTGCATTGCTGAGTTCACCATTAATATCGCCTAATATCTCAGGAGGAAAATGCTTGTCTCCGGTGTAGGTGCTGACACCACCGGCTCCTCAAATACCACTGGAGCATCTCATATGCAGACATACTAAAGGAACCAACTGAATGCATGCTGTCACATGTCCTAACAGTCTGTGATACTTCCTGGCTGTGATTTCTACTTTATGAATTATGTTACTGAAATGCTATGCCAACAGTTCTATTTTTTTTCTATTGGGAAGAAAGCTCTGCACTGAAAGGTGTTCAGGAACACTCCCAAGAAAATCATTAACTGAGCAGGAACCAAGAAGATTTTTCCC